>NW_014569895.1:94159-116389 GCF_001313835.1 Polistes canadensis
TTATTATTATTTTTATTATTTTTATTATTATTATTATTATTATTATTATTATTATTATTATTATTATTATTATTAATATTATTGTTATAATAATTATTATTATTATTACATTTATGAAAAACCGATTAGAGAATATAATATCATGGAGTAATGGATAAAGCCCGAAGCAAGACAATTAGCAGCAGCGATCTATTTTCCATGCAGGTTTGATCGTTTCTAAGAAACACCATCAGAAATGATTTTCAAAAGTGTAATAGATTATATCAACGGAGTGATATACATACTTTTAGAGCACATCGAAAGTACAAGGAGAAAAAAAAGAAATAAGAAAAACTTAAAGAGATTCGGCGTTACGAAGAAACGTATCTTAAATGTTTTTTAACTTAACTGCTGATACTTTGTCTAGTAAAAATTGATTGGAAAATAACTGAGCAAGTACTATCCGGATTAAAAGTACAAATGCATATTAAACGTGTCAGTAGTATGTATTCTGTCAAGATTCAGATTAGAAGTTTATAATTTTCAATAGCCAGTTACCTCGTGTATCTTTCTTCATACCAGTCATAAGAGGTAAATAAGGATATAATTAAAGATAGTAATGGAATAACAGTATTGCAGATTGGTGGTTAGCTCATAGATACTTGTCCATTAGCCAGTAATCTCTCAACAGCAGCATTTATATCTCCAAAAGTAGCAATCAATGCTATAAGAACAAATTCGTTAGATATCAATGTAAGAAAAATACATATTATTAATTAACATTTATTAACGAGTTATTTTTTATCGTCAATTGAACATTGAATACCTTGTAAATTAGCATCTCTGTTCACAAAACCCATAGCTGTCAGTTGTTCTAATTGTGCTCTGTAACGTTCTTCTGGTGGTGGTGTAGGTTGTCCCTCAGCTTCTACTCCTTGATTTAGTGCCATTGCCGATACCTAATATATTAGAATAAACGATAAACTATAAGTATGTACATAGAATGGGTTATTAAAAAGATATATACTTACCATGCGAGCCATAAATTGAGAGAATGCATCCTGTTGATTTGAATCTGTTGTTCGTCCTGTCGTAGGGGTTGAGCTTGTGGTAGCTGGAGTTCCTGTAGTTGTTGGTGCACTAGGTACAGTTAGTCCAAAACTAGAAAATTATACGAATAGTTAAATTTTTATAAAATCATCGAAAATCGTACAAAACCTATATAAATATATATATAATATTTGTCCCCCAAAAAAATATAAATAAACGTATATTTAATAACTTACTTTTCAACGAGTTCGGGTGCAACGGTTCTTAATTGTTCCATACCCTGCTGAATTTGCATAATAGCAGCCAAAGCATCTGGATTAGAGACAACATTTTGCATTTGTGGATTTTGCATTTGTTGTATAAAAGCAGGCATCATAGCGCGCATTTGTTCTTGCATTTGTGGATTCGACCTAAGGAATGGATTTGCCGCTATCACTCTATTGGCCATAGCTGGATCAGCTGCCATAGCTTCCAATACGGATCTTGTATATGGGGCATTTAACATATTTCTCATTAATTGAGGATTCTCAATCATTTGTGCTATAAGACTTTGCATTCCAGGCGAATCTAAAAGACCTCTACCCTGACCTTGCTGTTGACCTGGAGTAGAAGATTCATTCTGATTTTGACTCCAAGGATTGGGTAATGGGTCTCTATTTTCTTGGCCTTGCTGTGGATTAGTTTGTCCATCTTGATTGTTGCTATTTTCTACCAATGCTGCGAAAGGATTACGCTCATTTGCTGCAGCGGCGAGCATGGGTTCTTGAATATCTCTGTACATGCGACGCAAAGCACTATATCCACCAGGAATACTCTCAAGATTAGATAGAGCACGATCATGTGAGCGCATCAACTCTTGTAACATAGATGGATTGCGAGCTAACTCCATTGTTTGTCTATACAAATATATTCCGTGTGTTAGTCTATTGTTTGTATCTTTAACACATAACTTATAGAATACCATATCTACCGTATCCAATACACATACCTTAAAAGTTCTGGATTATTCAGCATATGACTAATTTCTGGATTACTTTGCATAAGTTCCTGCATTTGGGGATTAGTTGTAACCAAATTGCGCATATTCTCTGGATCATTCATAAAACTCTGCACCAAAGGATTATCAAGAACTTGACGCATAGTTTCCGGATTGGACAACAATTCGCGTTGCAAACGTTGCTGTAAATCTATAAAATTAGCGGAACCTAATCCAAGGGACTCTAACCCCATGAGTCCACCTAAGCTACCAAGACCGAAAGGACTGGCACTTATATCAGCTGTAACTTGAAATAGAAAATAGTAAGTGTTTCATCATATTGTTTAATATGATAAAATAGCATGACACAGAGTCATGTTAAAAATGTAACAAACTTGAATTTTTCCTTCTACCAACTATAAATTCAATTATTTTTTATCAAATGCAACAAAAATAATCAGCAATAAGAATTTGTAAATGAATTCCTTGTTAATATAAATAATATAAACCTTGTGGTCTCTGAGAGGGCACAGAATCTTGAGTTTGATTGGTCGGAGTGCGAGGTGCTTTGATAACCAAATGTACGGTAAGACCATCCTTGACATTATGTGTAGCAAGTGTTTCATGATCTTTCATAATCTTCCCCGAGAATATCAAACACAATTGTTCAACCTGGGCGTTAAACTTCTTCGAGACCGCTACTTTAAACTGTTTGATTAGAGGAAAAAGTAATTAATTAAAACTAACCCGCGGACGAATGTGACAGCTGAAGTTTCATCGAACGATCTAAGGTTGCACAAGTACGAATAGCACAACCATTTCTGTTCTGACACTTACATCTTTAATCGTTGCATCTTCCTCTATTTGAACGCTCTGTTTTTCTTTCGGCGTTTTAACGTTAATAGTAATCTTCTTCCGATTCTCTTGCCCTTCTGCCATCTTGATTTGCTAGATGACTCGTTACTTTCGTGCGCAATTGAGAATTTCCGAGGGGATAGAATTGAAAGCGTCGAAACTTTTCCACAACCGAGGACTTCTCTTCCACGCCACCTCAAATCGCACCTTTGATTTTTTCACAATTTTCGAACAAACTACTCCGAAATTTTTCCTAACAAGTTATTCCAAAGAACTAGAAAGTCTACATAGAAGGGCAAACTTGATCTACTATTTTACCCAGAGGTAATACACGCGCGTGAAACGAGGAAACTACAATATACGCACACGTCCCAACAAAAATATTTTAAGAATATTAATTTAATATATAATATATATTTTTCATATCTAACGATATATCATTCGATCTTATCGATTTATCCTGTCTCGATATTAAGTATATTTGAGTTTTTTTTCCCACGAATATTTCTATACTTTTAAATTTTTTAACGATCGAATCGTTAACGACTACCTTTTATATCGAAAAAATACTCGATTCTGCAAACTTATAGGTTATGTTACGTTGCCACTATTACAACGTAAAAGTACTACTTTTATCAATCCACGCGTATGCTTGAAAAAATTGAATATAAGGTGGGGTCCCTCCTCTCTTGCCTTTGCTTATTCATACGTAAACGTGGATGTAAAATAAATAATGAACAAAAATTGTTACACTTTCAATATGCAGAAGCAATAACAGAAACGATTGGAGGTACTATTATTGATAGATAACTATGTTTATATATATATATTTATATAAAACTATTCATTTTGCAACATCATCATAGGTAACAATATAATCAATTTGAATTGATACATTTTAGTTGTTACCAATTGGATATTTTTGTCCGATTTTGCTTTTCTATTACCACGTGGAACTTTCTTAGTGGTATTTTATTTTGTATATAGTATACGTGTATAATAATAATTCGTGCACCTAAATGAAATCATCAATGATGTTGCATATAAAGCATTTTTTTATAATTTTGGATGATTCATAGTTTAAAAATATTTCTTTCCCTGGTCAAAGTAATTTATAATTTTAATATCATCCATAGAGACATTTTGTTACTCCCAACATTAAGGATTAAAAATTGAACGGATGCGATAAATAAAATGTAATATATAGTCTTGTTGATATTCAAAAAAACATTTACTTTAAAAATACAATCTTCAACTCAGAAAAAAAAAAGAGAAAGAGAGAATAAAACAATGTGAACGGTTAGAAAGAAAAGGTTCTTTTGTATTTAGAATTGTTTTTCGTGGAATAAGATTATCATTTCCACTTATTTAATTGTAGAAGAATCAATGTTTTCGTTTCACGGGTTTCCAACCCCTCTTTTCTCATCGTATTCGCCCGAGCAGAACTTGGGCAGCTCTCTTTTAGACGGACGTATCGTTTGTTATCTCTTCGATTCAAGATAGCAACAGATAATAGACATTGCACGAGCATTGATTACGCTCAACCATGACTTTTGCTAGATGCTTTCCACTTTGTATGAAATGATTCTATATGCTCGATATTAACACCTAATTGGGAAAACAATGTTAATAATAATACGTAATAAATGTATAAATATCACAGAAAATCTAAATTACCTGCACTCTTTGCCAATCCATCGGGACTAAAAGTAAAATTTCTTTTTTCATCTGGACTAAAACCTGTAAGAAGTGTTACAACCGGAGCTTCTGTGTCATTTGTTAATCCAACTTTGGTTTGTTGAGTAAGATAATGGCAGCATTCTATAATTTGAAAAAATAACCAGGCTTCTTTATCCTTCGGTCTTGGGCCTTTAATCAAAGGAAGTGCTTGTCGTTCGTTTGGTCTTTGTGCTCGTAAAAACCTTGATCCTTTTCTCAGCTGTGTTTCTAACCAGCGGGTTGCCTCTCTGGCACGACCACTTGTTCGTTTGACTTCATCCAAAGCAGAGACCACTATAAATTCAGATTTTTTGTTTAAATATATAGATTATCGTAATGTTCAATAATATTTTAGAAAATATATTGTGCATTTGATTAAAAAATATATCAAACTGTTTTTACCAACGGTAGGAATGACCACAATAAATTTCTTTGCGTATACCAAACGTTTAAGAGCTGGAGTATGTTTAGCTAAAGCTTCGTGATCAGGTACCAAATAAGGTGACATCAATCTCGATCGTAAACGAGTCTCCAAAGCTCTGACTTCAGCTTTTAACCAAAGTCGTCCCATGTGTCTCATTAATTTTCCTCTTGAATGATTAGCTTCTAAGTCTTTGTTCTCTAAATTATCACCTTTTATTGCACTAGAAACATTTGGACTGGCTGTTATAAACAATTTGTTATCGTGGTCATATTTAATCCCAGAATCTTTAATAGAACTAAGATAATGCCCAAATTCGATCATTTTTAACGCCCTTAGCAGTAACTCCATTTGTTTGTTCATATTACACTTGTGTAATATCTTCCAATCTAAACTTTTTTGAGCATCCTCCAATATGTTAACGCCCCTCAAATCTAAATCTTCCGGGAGTGGCACGAGTTTAACAAGATTTTGCAAATCCTCATTACTTGAAATAAAAATAATCTTTTTATCCCATTCTCTCAAGATAACTTCGGTATTAAAATTTAATAAATTTAATAATATCGTTATTCGTTTAAGTAAAATTTTTGAACTTCGTGCACATTGTCTTATGATATCGTGGTTACTTCTTAACCAATCGCAACAAATTTTTATCGACGAAAGTATTCCTTGGCACTCTAAAATTTTTAAACTGTCATTTGGCTTCAAATCACGCTTTTTCAATTGTGCCACATATATTAAAGTATTTGTAGATTCACTGCTTTCGTCCAATGTGCTGCTGGAATCAATATTTGTTGTTATGGTTGTAGTACTTTTGGAATTTTCTAGCGATTCTTTATCATTCATCGCGTTTACATTTGTTTGCTCATCATTTTTAAAACTTTCACCATTTTGCAAGTGGATATCTTTTCCATTTTGTAAAGATATAACTTCTTTGTGATTTGTTGTATTGTTATCGATATTATTGTTACCATTTAACTGTTCGTTTGATTTAATATTAACAGTTTCTACTAGTTTTGCTTCTTTAGAAATACCTTCTTCATCAGATATGTCTTCAGATAAAGCATCATCGGACAATATATTTTCTTCACTGAGGACATCATCTTCTGTTTCAGAAATATCAGAGTTTCCTTCATCGCTGGACGATCCTACATTCATATGATTTATATCACTTTCCTCGGAATCTGAACTATTTCTTCTCTTTCGTCGTCGAAGTTTTGTAAGTAAACTTTTCGTTTTGTCCGATGTCTTTTTTGTACTTTGATAAATATTTCCATTACATTCAGACTTTTCCTTCATGTTATTACAATTTTTATCGATATTATTTAGATTATTAAGTTCTTTACTTTTACATAGAACATTTCCAATCTGTTCTTTCTTTGCTTCTTTTTCGTATTCTCCAGTTACTTTTGTATCATTAATCATTTCGTTCTTATTACTATCTTCCGTTGAGCAGGGCTTATTATTTACTACTTCAGTTAAAACCAATGGCACGTCTATCAATGACTTTTGTATTCGTGTTATTGCAAATTGTACTAATTGTGATAATATTGCCAATATTATAGCAATGACTCCATGTACTTCGCTGGATTCTTTACTTTTTAATTTAGAAATTGACATTAGGCAGATGGCAACTATTTTAAACATTATCTCATCCGTTAAATAAGATGCATTTTCATTCCTGCACGATTGAAGATAATTTTCAATGTTGTCCTCATTTTTAATATCTTTCGGATTATTTGAATCAATTTGTTCCATGCTTAAACATACTTCAATGTCATTTAAAAGATCCTAAAAAAAAATAAGATCCTATTAATAGATAGCATTTTATCTAAAACATTATACAGATTATGAATAAATAAATTCCATTGAAAATCTACCTGGCCTTCTTGATTTACACGATCAGAATTTGGAATTTCACAATCCCATAATTGTAACAGAGATAGTAATCTTGATATACAATGTTGTACCGAACATTTGTCATCGGAACAAGTTGAATGAGTAATAATGATTCTCTTCAAATTTCCTTCTGCTCCTTCAAAAGGCTCAGAACATAGAACACTGTAAAGTACTATTTATGAGACTTATCAGGCATTTATAGCTACCTTAAGTAAAATAATATCATATGAATTATACTTACCATCTCATATAATGATATACCCCATCGAGTCCATAATTTTTATTGCCTGCTACTGTACCAAGTTGATTGTGTGCTATTCCAATATTTGGATCAATGCATATTGCCATTTTGTAATATCTGTTTGCTATCATAGGATCCCAGTTAGGATCTATTTCCAATTGGTATCTAGTCAAATCGCCGAGACATATAAGACTTCTGTGGACAAGTCTCATAATGCATTGTTTTACTTCTTCCGTATGAACTTTAGATTGGTTGCTTTTATTTTTTGTCTATAATATGTATATAAAAGAAAAAAAGAAAATTAATATTTAGTTTCTCATATTTTTAGGCTGTAAAGCATATCACAAGTCCAGCGCATTGTTATAGCGCAAGGAATTAATGATTTATCATTAAAATAAAAGGCTTACAGGTAATGTTCCAGTTTCATTGTGATTGAATGCAAAATCAATGACACCAACTAAGTCTAAACCATATTCCTGTTGTAATCTTAGTATCAAGTGATGATAAAATCCTGTGCCAACTGCCAAATGAATCAATAGTAAAGCTTTCTCTGCATCCGTCCAGGCATTGTTCTACGATAAAACATATAATTCATTGTTTTGATTATCTATATTTAACATATTAAGCACCAAGCATCGGCATAGAGACTGGCATAACGTGTAACACGTTAAAAGAAAATTGTAAGACTTTGATTACCTTTCGTAATTTTTTGGCTGCATATACGATATCATAGAATCCCTTTCTCCACAATAATTCTTCAGTTTTACGTCCATGACCAACAGGATCTTTAAAAATTAATCTTTCGCAATAATCTTTTAATTTGACTCGTAGTACTTCGCTGGAAGGTAGAAATATATCTACTACTGTTAATGCTCGACTTCTTTGATCATCCAACCTCTTAATAACGTCTGTTATATTTCTGTAATAGATATATCTTCTGGTAAATACAAGTTATATAAATCTGATTTCATTGCATCTAAAACCAAAGCGATAAGCATGATACGGAGAAAATAGCACAATATAGTTTTATTTAAAGGAATAATGATCGTGAAATAATATTCATTATTGCATAAATATGAGAATAATAAGAATAAATCATTTTATTTCAGATTAAACGCGTGAGAGGTAAAATAAAAATATAACATTAAACGACCACAGTGAAACAGCATGGCAATTAAAATTGAGATGTGTTTGATAGGTTAGAAAAAACACTTCGATGATAACTAAGATATTATCTCGAAAAAAAAATATAGAAAAAGTAATTTTTTCAATAAAAAAAATAAAAAATAATAATTGCATTTTACTTGTACAAACGGCGTGTAAAGTCGACGCAATCAGATGTTCGAGAATCCGCAGTGGTATTATTGAATGCCTTCCTCATCGTGATCGAATCATATTTTACTTTCCGAATGATTCGTCATTATTCATTTTCCTGCGGTCTCATGACCCGCGTACCTCCAAATGACGATAAGAAAATTCGACATTCGCCCGTTCTTTTAGCTTGGAAAAGCTTCTTCCTAAAATCACCAAACTACCCAACAGCCAATTTCTCCTAGCACCCCGCGTTTTCCAAATAAAAATTCTGATGAAGGGATATTTAGAGATCGTACAGTTTTCTAACTGAAAAACTTCCTACCGACGCTAGCGAATAAGCTGAATTTCTGATTTATACACTAGTAGAATCCTATGCCACGTGCTGGCGCTAATATCAATAGTATTTTCAATACATTTCAATATCTACATTACTTATTTGTTTTTATATTTGCTTATCTCGTACTTGTATTGCCAGAGGTGGGGATTTTTTCATATTAGCGGCGATTTTCAATTCTTAAAATTTGAAGGCGGAGAAATGCTGGGGATTTTATAATAAAGTTAAAAAATAAATGTGGGAAGGTTTAGTAGAGAAGTGACTCGATCATTAAAAAGAGAAGAAACAATCTAAAAATGGTACATAGTTTATGTATTTCGAAAAATTGATATTATTTAATATCTGGTTATTTACGAATATTTTACCATTTTATTGTTTTTGTATTTCAATTGAATTGAAGAGTGCATTTGATTGGACGACTTAACTCGTAGGTATTTCCGCTTAAGGCGCTGCCACAGAATAGATATGTTTAATGCATCCCTCATGCGAAACTCTCGACAAGTCTTAAATTGACATCCTGTGGTCTACGTACGGTTCATTTTGATCTCTCAAATTTCTACGACTTTGTTTTTTTCTTCTTCTTCAACAAAGTATATAACAAGGTAATTGAAATAAAATATCCACTTATTATTTCGAATCGGATAAACAATTTATCTGTAACGTTATCGCTATATTTAACTTACGAACAAATGAATTATTTCTTCGAAACTTTTCTTTATCATTCTTCTTCCTTATTTATATTCTACGTACTCCGATTATATTTATCTTACAATTTTCTTTCGGTTTTGAGATATCATGTACAATCGATTAGGCCGCCAACGTGCCTTATAACGAGGACAAGCGTGAGAAGAACTTTGAGGGAAATTTTTGAAGTACTATTTTATTCTTTTAACTTTAAACGAGAACCTTTTCCCTAGAAACAAATATCCGGCATTATTTCGGATGTTACTATCCGTAGAGGTCATGACCTTGATTATTTTTACAGACGATCGAATAAAAAGTATGCCGATCTATGCTTACTGGCTAATTTGATTAATAAAACGTCTTAGAATGTATTTAATCAACAAAGGAGTGGTTATATGGTGAAATTATGTGTATATATATATCTTTTTGTCAACCTTGATGTGTCCTTTTCGTCGTTTATTGCGGTCTACGATTGAATCTTATTTGTTTCAACTTAATGCAAACAATATTAGAAATATAGCAATAAACTATTAATACGATAAAGTATTTGATTTTTGATTCGTTAAAGAATATAATAAAGAATTGAGGTCGTTTAAGATAATTTAGATTAATTTCAAGTTTATTAGTAATAATGATAAACAGAATGAGCGAATTTAATTGATATAAATCTATATTAATAGATAATTATTATTGTTAGAAACATCTTCGTTAAGATTTTATCAAGTTGTAAGCTAAAAATCAAGGTTACGTCGAGTCTAGCGATGTGACGTTTAAAGATATTATGTAATATTTCGAGCTGCAGCTTCCCAAACGAGTTCAATTATTTCTCTTTGGTCTAACGATTCGTATATTATTTTTTCCACCCTTTTAAATCCTGATGGCCACTTTATATCTAATTCTTTTATTCTAAAAGTGAACTTCAATTCCGATCGAAAATTAATTGCGATAAAAAATCAATGCGATCAATGACACGAATTGTTCACGCAATGGTTTCGTGTTTTTATCCTTTTCATTTTCTTCGGTCATTAACGTATATTAACGATCGATCAATGTCTCGACGAAGATCTCGCACGTTGTACGTGTTCGTACTGTTCGTTTATTTGCGAGAGAATATAATTATGTAAGTTAGAACTTATTATTACTAGTATTATTCATTTATTTTATTTATTTAATTATTTTTTGAAGAGGATTTCTTTCGCAAAATGGCGAAAACCATTTAGATCTTTTAGGTTGTTTATCTCGTTAAATTAGCATGCTTTTTTTTTTTAAATCATTGAAACTTGATAATAAAAAATTAATCATTAGTTACGTTCTGCAATTTGATTTTTATTAAGACTACGGTTATCGTTTAATGACCTGCGTAGTAGACATGTGATTGCATAAAGAGCGCGCTTTCTTTTCAATTGATTAACCTTGGAATATATTAGATATATATCGTTATAACATAATCGTCATGGTACTTGTGTACTCAGTAAATTTTTATCTCATTTTTCTTTTCGATAAAAAAATGGGTCACATGAGTAATCATCATACGATGCGAAATCAAAAGACAAAAATTAATCAGTATTAGAAACACACATAAGAAATTATTTATAGAAAATATTACAAACAAAATGAACTATTAACATAACTCAGGAAACCATTAATTTTGTCTAAATCAGGATTTCTTAAAGTCTCTTACGTTTTCCCAAAGACCATGTTAGATTGCAGAAATTTGAGCAAAAGTAACAAATTTTTGGACACGCGCAATGACCGAAAATTAATTTAAAATTTAGCAACACACTTCTTATTCATAAGAATGAAAAATTGATAATCGAATTTGATCAATAAAATTAATTATTTTTCTGTACAATCAAATTCCCTTTTCGTTTTCTCGATTTTAAATAGTACTCTACCTTTACATTGAAGTTCGCGTATTAGTGATTTTCGTTGGTAGCAACGTTAGATTTTATTTTGAGAACGAATAACTAGGAGAAGAGGAAGAAGAAGAAGAAGAGGAAAAGGAAGAGGAAGAGGACTACGTCGTTTGTAACTTCAAGTAACACAGACTCTCTTTTTGTCTCACTTTGTCTAGTCACAGCTAGAGCATTTGGTATTCTACTTATATATATATATACATAAATACATATATGTATTCTACAGAAATTGAATTCAATACGTAACAAGTAATGTCGTCTTTTAAAATGTCTACTTCATTTTTTTCTCCCACTTTTCGGTCATTGTTGTCATTGTTATCGTCATCATCGTCGATGACCACACGACGAGTTTTCTATTTTCAAACGACTATCACATCTTTCTCTTTCACGGTCGACTTTTCGTCATTATTATTATCATCATCGTCATCATTCTTGTACGAGCCTATTGTCGCTAGTTTAAAATTAGTCATTAAAAGGCGATGGTTAGTAAGACGAGTTACAACACGAGTTACAACACGATTTTCACGATTTCCGATAAAATCGATCAGTAGTTTGCAGCGTTGTTATTGTGAAAATCCATTCGCTATACTAATTCCAATTTTACCTTTATTTGCGCAGCCTGCTAGAATGGTCTGGGTTACCGTCGATGATAAGGTACTGATCTGGATATTTACAAATCATCATATTACGTATTGTTTATCGATCAATAATTGATTGGATTGACATTTTGGATTTTTTTATTCTTCTTATTTTGTTTTCTCCTTTTGCTGCCTCTTTTGAATTTTCTTCTTCATTTTTTATCTTATTTTTTATCTTATATTTTTTGTTAATTTTCGTTACGGCATGCTTTGAAAAATGAGTATTCGTCGTTCGATACAAATTTGCTCGTTTGTATATACGTAGTAAAAGGCCTTTGTTATGCACGACCCTTATTTGGGTTGCTAGTAACGCCTGTTTTCTTGTCACGTTTCTGTCCTCTTTTTTTCTTTTTTTTTTTTTAGTAGTTTCGCTTCCTCCTCCCCCCCTTTTTCTTGTAAAAGTTTTATTTAGTTACATTATTTATGTCAAATTATGCATAATACTAATTTAATTTACCAAGATTTTCATTTTAAAAGCGTGGACAGTAAATAAATAATCTTCGGTTATGTTTCCTTAATGTAAGAATGATAATGAAAGAGATTTTTATTATTCCAAGAGAGAGAGAGAGGAAGAGAGAGAGAGAGTAAAAGAAAAAGGAAAGCAGAGAATTTCTTTTTTGATAAACTTTTAACATATAGTTCACGTTATCTAAATTGGACTATTATCTATAGGAAATACGAAATAGTTTTTTTTACGATAGAGTTAGATCGATTTCTTTCTCATTTATTTTAATATTATATATTATTAATTATGGATAATTATTTTGGATTTTTTGTTCCAAAAAAAAACGACGATCAAATTGTTAGCAATTGATATCTTTAAAGGAAGAGTTAAATTACGTAAATTATGTTGTTTTCATTTGAATTTCTATGTTACTTAAAAATTTAACAATAATAGATTACCGTTTGAAATGTTTTTCTTGTTTAATTATTTTTATATATTTCGTTTCTTAAGCGATCTATGTGTTATATAAGCTTTCAATTATTATAGCTTATACGATGTATATATTACTTATACATATGTTTTTGTGAATACATTTAGTTCGTTTTAAAATTTCTATTTTTTTCTTTTCTCCGTTTCTATGTGTATTTATATTTCCGAGAATGCATGCTATTGGTATACTTTATTAGTGCATGTGAATTTCATTAGTAGTAATTAGATAATAGAACGTTTTTCTTTTCAAACTAGTTGTTACGTTTGCGTTCTGTTAAAGAAATATTTTTTTCAATTAAAAAATGTATTATTTCTTTTTTTTTCTATTTTTTCGATTTTTATATTTCTTTATTAATATTATTTTAATAATTATTATTTCGTTTCTTCATTTTTTTTATTTCAACGAAGAACATCGTCGACAGTTATTACATGCTGTTCCAAATGTAAAAAAAAAATGCTTTTAACATTCATTGTCAGTGTAGTCTACTCAATGAATAGAAATGTATACATTATAGAACATTTAATAATTATTGAAACTATTTTTCAGATGGCTGGAAAGCAGAACGATAAAGCACTCTATGCTCAAAGTCAACTGGATCATTTGTGCGCTCTTGACATAGACAGTCATGCGTCTTCCGTTCGACTATCTGGTATTATCTGCACAATTGGACCTGCCTCAAGGTCTGTTGAAACTTTGGAGAAGATGATTGAGACTGGCATGAATATCGCTAGAATGAACTTTTCTCATGGATCTCACGAGTATCATGCTGAGACCATTAAAAATGTCAGAGAAGCACAGAAAAATTTGTCAGCACGCGTTGGCATCAATGTACCTGTGGCCATTGCCCTTGACACCAAGGGACCAGAAATTCGTACCGGACTTCTGGAAGGTGTAAGTTTTACATTCAGTTTGTTTATCTATAAACAACATATCTTCAATATTATTTATAGTAGCTATAAATTAACTAGATATCGTTAATTCCTTTCTTCTTAATACTTTTACAATTCATTTATCGATGATAGTGCGATTGCATTTATGATTTATTGGTAAAGAATTGATAATAAACATCGATGTTAATAAAGATATGATGTTCTTAACAGGGTGGTTCTGCTGAAGTGGAATTAAAGAAAGGACAAACTTTTAAATTGTCTACCGACAAAGTTTATATGGAGAAAGGTAATGCTGATACAGTTTTCGTCGATTATGAGAATATTTCGAAAGTATTGAAGGTCGGTAATCGTGTATTCGTTGACGATGGTTTGATATCTCTTATCGTTTCTGCTGTCGGTGAGTAATAATTGTTCTTTGGATAAATCTTAGCATTATTCATATTTGTAAAACGTTTACATTTTTTTCTACAACTACAGGTCCAAACGCAATAACTACAACTGTTGAGAATGGTGGTATGTTAGGTTCTCGAAAGGGTGTTAATCTACCAGGTGTCCCAGTAGATTTGCCAGCAGTTTCTGAAAAAGATAAATCAGATCTTGTGTTCGGTGTTGAGCAAGAAGTAGATATGATATTTGCGTCATTCATCCGAAATGCTGCTGCCCTTACCGAAATCCGTGGGATCTTGGGTGAAAAGGGTAAAAATATCAAAATCATTTCTAAGATAGAGAATCATCAAGGTATGACAAACCTTGACGAGATTATCGAAGCATCGGACGGTATCATGGTTGCTCGTGGTGATCTTGGTATTGAAATTCCACCGGAAAAAGTGTTCCTAGCGCAAAAGTGTATGATCAGCCGATGTAACAAGGTTGGTAAACCTGTGATCTGTGCAACTCAGATGTTGGAATCTATGGTAAAGAAGCCACGTGCTACCAGAGCTGAAACTACAGATGTAGCTAATGCCATTCTTGATGGAGCGGATTGCGTTATGCTGTCAGGTATAGAAATTGGCCTTCAAAGAGAGGTCAAATATTATTACAAACGAAGAAATATTGTTTTATTAATTATAATATTAATCATTTAGGTGAAACTGCTAAAGGAGATTATCCTTTGGAATGTGTACGCACAATGGCCAATATTTGCAAAGAGGCTGAAGGAATTTTCTGGCAAACTCAGATCTTCCGTGATCTATCGAGCAAAGTATTGCCACCGATTGATGCTACTCATGCAGTTGCTGTGGCTGCTGTTGAAGCATCTATCAAATGCTTGGCCAGTGCTATTATTGTAATTACTACTTCTGGTCGCTCAGCACATCTTATTGCCAAATACAGACCACGGTGTCCGATTATTGCAGTAACTAGATTCCACCAAGTAGCCAGACAAGCACATCTTTATCGTGGCATTTTGCCTCTTTATTACGAAGGTTCGCTTGTTTCTCTCATGTTTTTAATTCACAATTAATTGAGTCGTCCGAAAATTTGCCAAATCGATTAATTTCACATGTTTTTGTAATATTTATTTTTCTTTTTTCTTTTTTTTTTTTTTACAGATGCACCACTCGGCGATTGGTTAAAAGATGTCGATGTACGAGTACAACATGGATTGAAATTTGGCAAAAGTCGTGGTTTCATACAAACTGGAAATTCAGTTGTTGTTATCACTGGTTGGCGACAGGGCTCTGGCTTTACAAATACTCTTCGTATAGTGTACGTTAATCCAGATTATGAACAACATTGTTCCAGTTCTTATAGCATTGCTAGTTCCGAAGATGATTATCTTTATCTTTAATATAATTATATGCATGCTTATTCATATTAAAATTTGGCTACCACCATGTCTTTATTTTATTGCATTTGTTTATAATTAGATTACTCAAAGAAGATACATATGTCGCATTTACATGATTAACTCATTTTGCAGTCTTTTTATGATTAACTATTAATACATCGTTTGTGCTTCAGTGTATGTGCATGTTGTGCATTATGTCAAATTTATAGAAATATCCAACTATAGTTATATTATTTTTTCTACTTTTTATTATCATAATGAATTATAATTAATTTCGTGACTCCATTTATGTTTTTATTTTATTGCTAATAATATTGTTCTTTTATTTTTTGCAATAACAATTAATTTCTGTTTTAGAAACGTGGACTGAGCTGAAACTTCCGTAATGGGTCTCGTTCATGATTAATTACTTTGCACAACAATTACTATTGCGCAAAATGATCGATCATAAATGAGTCTTGTAAGCCTTCAAACATAGCACTCATTTACAATAAACAATAATAATAATAATAATAATAATAATAATAATAATAATAATAAAAGGATTAAATATTTGAACACAAACTTCATATCGAAGGGAGGACATTCTACTTGTTAACAATTGATAGTGTGCGATTTTATGCATAATATCGCCTCTAATAAATAAATCGTAGTAAAATCGTTGTAGAACAACGATACTATTTTATTAGTACATAGACCCAGTATTATTGTAATGCTGTTGAAGTATCCACATCTGTCGTATAAAGAGATATAAATATAAATATATATATACATATATATATTTCGTTTCATCCTATCAAATTTTATCCTCTCACAAATGAAATATTATTAATGAAAGAAAAAAAAAAAAGAAAAAACATTCCTGATATAATAAAATGTCGAACAATTATCAAATACCATGGGTGCGTGCGTATTAATCCAATTATTGATTGCAGTATTAAAAAAAGAAAAATTTCGTTTATATTTTAATGAACATTAATATTTATTTATTTCATTTTGCTACCGTAGAAAATGCCATTCGATGATGAGGTGTCGCACGAAAATCAATTAAATGCAGCTTACGAAAAAAATCGATTAAATCATTGCATGCAATTAAATGTTGATTCGAGCCCAAGATCTGTTAAACTTACAGGTGTAATGGTTACAATGGGTAGGTCCTATAATTAATCATCCTAATTATTATAATCAATGTATTATTATAATTAGACTAATATCAATTCAACGAAGCTTTTATCAACGTTATTGATCCATACAATTAGGAATCCTATTTTTATTGATATTGTTTCTCTGTAAAAAAATATTACAAAAATTAGGTGTTACAAATTCCTATCCATCGGCAATTGCGGAAATCAGTAAAGCCGGAGCAAATATAGTTCGTTTGAACTTTTCTCATCAAACAGACAAATGGCATGTTATTACAATAAGATCCATCAGAGAGGCTGGAAATATTTTATACAATTGCGAGCGCAGAATTTGTCCCATTGCTGTGGCGGTCAATCTCAGTGGTCCTGAGATACGTACCGGAATTTTTCGTGGTGATCCATTATCCATGGTATAATAATATTTAAAAATGCTAACTTTGTATGAAATCTTTCGTTATCAACGACCCGTTTAAGGGTTCCTAATAGTCCATTCAATGGTTCATATGTACGAACAACCCCTATACAGGGGGTTGTTCATACGACGATACTCGCACTTTCGTGCAGGATCATGCTGTATTGGTAGAAGGTAACGCTGTACGTTTATTGACGGATGATAGAATCCAACGAGCGGGAACTTCTTCCTGCTTTTGGGTCTCGTGTCAAGAATTAAAAAGGGTTTGTCAGATAGGAGACAGAATTTCAATCGATCGTGGCACCGTATTATTAAAAGTAACTTGTATCGGTTAGTTTAAAGTAAAATATGGACCGTTTATTTTGAAAGTGGTGCGATGTTTCTATTAATTAATCGATATTTAATTTAATTATATACATTTTTTTGTAAGCTAGTTTAGTTAAAATACATTGCCAAAAACGGCTCGGTATTTCCCACTTTCCCTATAATATATACATAAGAAATGAATTCGTTACAAGTAACGTATGTAAAATAATAATTACAATTCTAAATTGAGTTATAACACGAATAATTTTTAATGCAGGTAGTACCGGAGTTACCTGTAAAGTTTTAAAAGGTGGCATTATCGGAAATGAAAAGACAATTCAACTTTTAGACAGTATTATTTCTTTTCCAATGGTTTCGGAAAAAGATAAGGAAGATATTAAACTCGCATCGAATCTCAAATGCGATTTTATTATTATCAATCATTCGCGTAGCGGTAAAATGATTTGTTTGATAAAAAATGAAATAAAGAAAACAGGTTTGTAACTGATTTCAGTCATTTATTTGGATATTTGTAACGATTGTACGACTGACAGACAGTAGTTGGATGCGAGTTATGGCGAAAATCTGTTCGAGGCAAGGTTTACAAAATTTCGATGAAATATTAAAAGAAGCCGATGGTATAATATTCGAAAGGATTGGTGTGGCTCTTGATATAGGAAAAGAGAAATTATTTCTCGCGCAAAAGTCTGTAATAGCTAAATGTAACAAGGTTAATAATTATAATCATTATTACTAAAGTCATATGAGCCGTCTATTTTGAAAGTGGCATAAATCCATTGAAGTTCGAATTAAGATATTGAACGTTTTGCGTTGGATTGAATTTAAAAATATAGATGTAGAATAATGTTTTCGGGTTTCTAAGGGTATTAAATTTATCATCCCAATTAGCATAATTAACATTATTTAGGAAATAATATGTTTTTGATGGCTATGATTGGGCTTACGTCACTTTCAAAATAAACGGCGCATATGTATCTTTGGAAGAAGAAAGTTTTTGACAGTTTTTGTTTATTTATTGTAGGTCGGAAAACCTGTCGTTGTAATTTTCCATCCTAAATTGAAGGAAAGACCAAAAATTAATAAAGAATTAATAGCTAATGCGGTCTTAGACGGAGCGGATACAATTTGCTTGGCTACAGGAAATTTAAACTTGAAGGATACATTGGAGTTAATTAAAGATGCTCATGTCGTATGCAGAGAAGCGGAAAGTGCACGATGGCAAAGAGAAATTTTCGATACTTTTAGTAATATGGCAAGTTAAATATTACCTAATATTCATATAGATTCAATATTTAATATAGTTAATAATTTCGCAGGTATGTGAATATGTTAATAAACACAATTATTCATTTTGCAAGGTTTCGTTTATTTAATTGAACTTCTTTAAGCAAACTTAATATTAAAGTATTTTTTGTTAATAATCTTGCATTATATTATAAAAAAGGATTGATAAACAAGTAATAAATTAGTAAATTATTCGTTTAATTTTAGCGTGACAATTTAATTGCGCATTCATTCTCTTTCATTGTCGTTATACTTTACGTGTTATATATATTTGTTTTAATAGTATAAAACGTAAAATAACAAAAGTGAAAGAATGAATGCGAAATTTAATCATCACGTTAAAATTTAATAAATAATTTACTAATTTATCACTCATTTATATGTGAAGTCGATATGTAATGTAAATGTGCAAGATTATTGTCTAAAAAACACATTAATATTAAATTTGCCTGACGAAGTTCAAATAAATGAACGAAATTAATTGCAGAATTAATAATTGTGTTTATCGACATATCCCACATACTTGTGAAATTATTAACAATATTATAATAATTGAATTTAACGTTATTTAATAAAATGGATTAATTGTATTGTTATTTTTGATTGATAACGAAGACAATGATACCATTGGACATAGCACATTCGATTGCTATTGGCGCCATTCAGACGTCCTTGAAATGTAATGCAGCTGCCATCATCATCACGACTACAACTGGACGAAGTGCCGTGTTGCTTTCGATATATCGACCAAGATGTCCTATCATCGCTGTAACACGTTTTGGTTTCGTTGCACGATTTTTACAAATTTATTTTGCCATACATTCGGTTCATTACAAGGGTGAGTAATTTAACATTACGTATAATTTTCTATTTTACAATCGATCCCCCCTGTTGTTTAACAAAAATAACTGATTTAACGATTTAATTTATAAACGAGGAGGGCAAGAAAAAAACCCCCAAAAAAATCAAAATATCAAGTAAATGTTACAGTTAAAACGTTCCATTGTTTATGTTGTTTTAATCGTCTTTTTGTTTTTCTCTTCAACACGCCAACATATTATCGAGAATTGGATAGGTGGGCTGGGGTGTACATTTGCGCGATCAAAGAAAGGGCTTGTGGTTGAGTATGTTTGTTCACGTATGGGACATTAATGAGCTTTTCCATAATTATTTTCTAAGGGAATTAAAACGACATATGATTCTTTAATAATGTCTAAGCTGTCTTTTTGTTTTTTGTTTTCTTAGCAAATAATTATATTGTCATATTACTTACAATGAATTTCGTATTATTCATTAATTACAAATAAAAAATTACAAAATTTCCTTTTTCTTTTTCCGTTTTATTTACGTTTTACAAATTATGATTTTTTCAGCACCACCTTTAACCAATTGGCTGAAAGATATAAACGTACGCGTAAAAGCTGGCATGAATTATTTAAAAGAAAATAATTACATCAAAGTTGGCGACGCGATAGTGGTAGTTGGACCGTCCCAACAAAATGGTGCAGGATTTACAAATTCTATACGTCTGGTCTATGTTTCACCTGATCTTAATAAATCCATGCCGATTAATCCAACGGAAGCTGAATAATTATGAATAGCAAAAATCGTATTCGAAGATGAGCAACCAAAACAAAATGTTTAATCTATTTTAACCGGTATTACTTTTTCAACCCTGAGGCAAATAAACGCTAGAGAGAATATAAAAGATCAAGAAAAGAAAAAAGAAAAAGAAAAAAGAAAAGAAAATGTACATTGAGAAAGTCCTTTCATTGACACAACCGTGAACGTCCAATGAACAGATGGTTATGTCGTGTTGTACTACCTAGCAATGTCCGTTATCTCGTCACTGATTAGGTTCTACATACGCCTCGCAAAACGAAGGACAAAGTTCATACGAGGTAGATAAAACCGATCGTGTTGGAGGTCGGTTTCTGGTATACGTTCAAAGTGCTATCGGTATCTTTTTGTCGTCGGTCATCAATCGAGACACAAGGTGGATTTTTCACGTCATCACGGATGAACATCAAACTACGTGGAGTAATAGGAGTACAATTACTAGACTTATTTAACGTAATATCTAAGGTGTTTACATACTAAATGAATATATTCTTATTAACACACGTTTATTGACCGATCACGCACGTATTTCGTATATGCAAGCAATTTATGCAATTATTAAAATATATTATTGTACCACTATATTTTTCCATAATGTTTTCTTATATTTCTTGTATTAACAATTTTTGTTCTTTTCAATTTTGTGTATCAGATTTTTTCCCGTACGATAAGCTGGTCAAAAATGCGTTAGTTAGAATATCAACTGAAATAAAAATAATCATTCATTGAACACGAATTTATATCGTTCGTTGCACATGATACATGCATGCATGTATATAGGTATGAAAGTACATATATGTACTCTCTTTTCTAGAATCGATCGATATGATGTCCGTTATTCTAGTGAGATATGTTTATTTAGACATTAGCAGAGAACGATCTCGAGTAGACATTAACATTAACGCATCTTTGTAATTTAATATATCCTCATAGTGAATGCTTGAAGTTTGACGAGAGGTAATTTAGTTTTTCATGAGTCTCGTTCAATTTCGAGATTGTCCAAAGATCGATTCTTTAGGGTGGCTCCTTCTCCATTAAACAAACAAGAAACTTTTTTTCAATCAATACATTTTTTTATTAATTTTCTTGTTATTCTCATAGTTATTATTATGATTATCATTAGGTTGAATTATTGTCGTAACAATATTAAGAAATTTTCAATATTTAACGTGTTATATCGTATTTTTTATTGAACAAATATTTCGTGTCATATCTAAATAAACAATATTAATATTTTTTTATGTTAAACATTCCGACATGTACTTATTGAACAATGCTAATATTATTAACACACTACTAGGTTATATATATATAGAATAAAATTTTATATTTGATATTCATTCTCTTTTGAAAGTAAGAAATCGTATCAACCGTCTAGTACGCGAGACGTAACTTCAGGTTCTCCCATTTAAATTGCATAAAGATGTAAAATCAACGAATGAATTTTTGAATTATGTTAAACTTTAATATCTTTAGTTTCTTCCTCGGAAAAAGATGTAGAAAGAAGAGAGAAAGAGAAGAGCACTTATAGAAGGGTGAAAGTTACTCGTAAACGTGCTCGCGTCTCAACCTGTAAGGACTCTTAAGTAATGCAGTTAAAATTGAAGCGATCTATCGTTAATTCACGTTACGATCCTCTTTTTTTCTCGTTGTTGGAAAATAAAAAATCCTACTCGTTAATTTTTAATTTTTTTGTTTTTTTTTTTAATGTTCGAACTACGTTACGTCGGTGTAATATTAATTATTTATAATATATTAATATAATATATTATTATATTAAATAATTGATGATAAAAGTGTGCGTA
>NW_014569895.1:116458-121746 GCF_001313835.1 Polistes canadensis
TATAATATTAATTAATTATTTTATTTTGTAAGTTTCTTTTTATATTTTGAAATGCAATATATAAAATCTTCCTTTCTCTCTCTCTCGTTCGAATATGACGAAATACGAACAAAAATTCTTGTTTTTGCATTTGCTTTTGAATGCCAACGAGACTTTATACTTATACTCGAATCGATAGGTCAGTTTTGAAAAAAAACAGAAAAAAAAATTTAATCGCGCGTGCTGTTATTTCCTGGTATGACGAATAATCTATTTGATTATAAAATTAATCGACCGATAGTACTGTTGATATTTCCCTAATCACATCGTGCGGTAAAAAAAAAAAGAAGAAAAAAAACAAAAGAAAATAGTTAGTATCATGGGTAGGGAGAAAGGGGTGGGAATCTATGTGCTTTGATTTGTCAAATAAAGATTTAGTTTATCGTGACTTATAGATTAGATAACCGATATAGAATTATATTTTATATCTGTTTGTAGTCCTTTTGTATAGGACGATACCAATATGCGGTTTTTTCTTTTTTTTAATCTGTCATTTAATTGTAATAAAACGTGAGAACATTTGTAATTTAATCTTCTTTTTTCTTTTTTTTTCTCTAATTGTAAGATAAAAGAAATTTTCAAACGCACATATACGCACACAAATGCGCGCGCGCGATCATACATTCAACTTAGAACATTTTTTTATTTATTCTACGCGTTAGATAAATGAAAAATAAAATTATTGTGAAATAAATGATTTAATTATACGAATTTGAACATTATTTGATAACGCTTGATAGAAATAGTATTAATCTTTTTTAGGTATTTTTTCAAAGTATGTAGCTTCTTTACTAGATCATTTGGGTGATTTTTTAATTTGACTTTCTATATATTATCACACATTAAATATTTTCTTCTTCGATGGATTTGATTTTAAGTTCTCAGGTAATTTTTAGAATAAGTTTATCTTGAATTATTATTTTCGATCGTGCCTTCAATGAGCTTCACTTTAATAAATAGCATTTTCAGACTACAAAGATAAAACAGAGAAAATTAGTATTTGTTTAAGTTAAGGATCAATGTACATCGAGTTAACTGAAAAGTTTCCCAAGGGTTTCCCGATAGAAGTAACAAATTTGTAAAAGATACGAACGAACATATCGACTGAAAAAGGATTGTATCTGCGGGAATCTTACTCTTTGAAAACGATGTTTCCTAAATTTATTAACAGGATCAAATATTACGATCGAATTTCAATTTGATTTTGAAATAATAATAAGTAAAAAAAATACAATCATTATGACGGTATAACAAAAATGAGAAGGTCGTTTTGTTACTACATTTTCCAAGTAACCGATAAGACGGTGTCAAATTGAAAAGAAATAGGAAAGCTGACTGAAAAGTCATCTTTAAGAAGATGACTAGCACAAAATGCTTACGTTAATATACTTTCCTTAAAAAAGAAGAGAGCCTTGAAAGTTTTGAAACTTTTTACATTTACGATAGTCATGCTTATTTAATGTAAGACGTTTAAACGATTTCTGTATTAAAATCAAGTCTTCGAGAGCTAATGATAATGATCGAAAAATGTACAATAGTAATGTCACAATAATTATTGTCGTTATAACAAAACATAAGTACAAGTCGAAATATTAATACAAATCTAAATACACATACTGTCAGCATCAACATCATCACTAGGAAAAAAAACGAGTCACGTCACTAGTTACACAACCTTCCGCGTCGTTGCGAGTGTCAAAGAAGGAAGGAGTGATAGGGGGTGAGAAAGAAGAAGGGTGGGAAGGGACGGAAAACGTAACGCTTGCGCCCCGTAACCGCGTGGCCGCTTGAAAAGCGGCCACCTGTGCCCCCACCCACCCTCTTCATCCCTCATCGAAAGCACCATCGTCGCGGCAGCTTTCCCCATATATATAAAGGGATCCACGGTGTCTCTACACTTCGCATCATTACCGCGGTAACGTGCGACGATTCACCTAACCAACGGACGCTGATCTTACTTCTTCTTTTTCTTCTTATTCTTATTATTATTCTTCTTCTTCTTCTTGCTACAACATATTATATTGTCACCTAGTTAAATCTAGTTTTTATTTTTAAATCTAATACAATTACATATCATCTTTCTTCGTTGGTAATCTTTTTTTTTTCTTTCTAATTCCAATTATCCGGTTACCTCAGCGAACTCTCTCAAGTAAGTAAACTGTTATTTTCTAAATTGGTTCTTTTTTTTCTTTTTGCTATTTCTTCATTTTAAAAGCATCTAAATAGGGCTAATTCTTTTTTTTTAATTAAATCGAACCTCGTTACAATAATGTTGACACCTGTTAGCAAACACATTTTCTTGATTTGGGTTTCTTTTCTGTGATCGAATTTATTATAAAATTATTTATAAAATTATAAAGAAATAGCGTACGTTAATTCAAAGTTTGATATTAATTTATTTTTTTCTTGATAATTGTTCAAATAGTTTAGATGTAAAATTTCGTTTACCTTGATCGATATATATACCTAAATAATTAATTTTTTGTTTTCCTTAAACTTAAAAATACTTCCTACTCCTAATGTTAATTAAAAGGGATAGTAATTTGGAATGACACGCAACTTTCAAACTTGAAGAAACATTAGGAAATTAGATTGGCAAACTCGTTGAAAGTTCCTTTATCTCTCTCTCTCTCTCTCTCTCTCTCTCTCTCTCTCTCTCTCTCTCTCTCTTTCTTTCTCTTTCTAATTTCACCCTCTTTCTCGTAATTTTATAATACTCTCTTTAAAAAACATCGTTTGTCATTATCACATTTTCATTCGCGTTAAGAATACGTCGAGATTTGTCACTATTATTTTCTCTTATTTACCAGTTTATAAAATTTTAATTAGTTTACAAATTATTAAAGTACGATTAACGATTTACTAAGGACGCTTGTAAGGTGTCTTGTAACTGGCACGGATGTCTGTTTTCAACATATGCTCGGGAGACGCGTTAATATGAAAATTGCAAACGTACTGAAGTAACCGAGAATCTATGCAAAAGTTATTACAAAAGATGGTTAAAGATTAATAGGAATTTGTATTATTTATACGATGGTAGTATGATTTGATATAGCTGACAAAACAAAATACGAAATAGTAGTTATACGATACATTTGAAAATAGATCGCATCTATATGCATCTGTATGCATCATTCTATCCAATACATACACTTACATATATGCATTTACTATGTATGCGTAATCGTTACAGACACATACATTGTTAGAAGTTCAAGCAACGATTTTTTTTTTTTAATTAAAAAACAACATCGTTTCTATTCCATCAACATTTTAACAACATCAATTCCATTTGTTTATTCATTTATTATTCTTTATTGATTGACACTATCGAAAAAAGAAATTGATTTGAGGAAACATCCCCTATCAATACAAAATTCCCCCTTTTTTGTTTAGTTGCATTTGCTCGATAAGCCGATGCATGTGGTTTCTGATGGATGCCATGAACAACAAATTCGTCGCTCGTTCGGAAAATATTAATTCGGTCATTGTCGTAAAAAATCATCCAATAAAAAATAATATACTTTTTGATACTTGTATACTTGGTTTCCTTCCTTCCTCTTTGGCTTATGTTGCCTACTCGATCTGAGAATAGTCATTTTTCTAAATATATCCCCTCTGATCGTAAACAGTGATTACGGTTTTTACTTGAGCGTACTTCTTTATGGGTTACGTCAATATAAAGTTATAGGTTCGGGAAATATCGTTTTTTTACTATCGAACGATAGTCTCTAACATAAGTCTATTCACAAAGAAAGACAATCAATTGTATTGAACATCCTTATATGCGTGTAATAATTTTTTTTTTCAAAATTTTTCTTTTCGATTCTGCAAAAAATTATTCATATCTAAATAATAATTGTTTCGATCAATTTAATATTTGGATCGTTTAATTTAAAAGTGGCGTAAATTCATTTTTCTTTTTTCAAATGAGATATATAATTTGTGATTAATTTATAATGTAAATTTTGTATTTAGAACTAGTTAATATTTAATATCTTTAAAAATTCTCAATAGATTTTTCCTATTAAAATTCCGCAAACGGGAAAAAAGTGATCTTTTTATTTTTAAAAAAGATTTATCAATGAATACAAAGAGTACTAATTAAATTTAGTATTGTAGTTTTGTTTTATTCGCAGCTTAAATTGATTTTAATTTCAGCCCTCTCCTTCCCGCCGATACGGTCTCCCTTTGTTTTCTTTTCAATTCTTTTTGATTTTTTTGTTTGTTTTGACTTCAGGGAAAGTAACTTTATTCTCGGAAAAGTGATTTATTCTTTGCAAACGTTTGATGAGTTTTTTGCTTGTGGATTCCCGCTGAAAAGCGTCACTTGTTGCCCTTTGACCGATCGATTCTTTTTAATATTCATTCGCTTATTTGTAAAGACAAAAAAAAGAGAAAAAAGGAAGATATCAAATTGTTTTCTAGATTTATTAAGATAATTGCAATTGTGTGAATTTTTTTATTTTCTTTTATCACATTTTTTCGTAAAATTGTTTTTCATGGGTCAACCTTAAGAAGACAAGGAATTTTTCATAAAGAATAATTTGATAATAACATAGGAAGAGTATATATATAGTAATATATGTGTAAATGTTATTATTTTATTATTATATATATAAATACACTTAAATGACCGTATATTATTTCCCGTAAGGCTTACTCTCTAATCGGCAATTTTTTCGTTTAGAAATGAAAAACAAATACATGTGAATTGAATAAATATTATAAAATATTAGTAGAACAATATCTACGTTGAAATCGATTGGTTGTTATTACATTTTATGTATGTATTTACATTTATTTTATGTATTAGTCTATTGAAAAACGTATGATTAATTAAAAAGTGTAATTATTCATACAAACGATAACAGTATGAGATAATGAATCATTTGGAATGCAACGTATTAATTTTTGTTACACGATCTGAATAGATATCACATTATAGATTTTGTTTGATGGATTTTTTATTTTTTTTATTTTTTTATTTTTTACACTTGTTTCTCCATCATTACGTTAATTCAATATTAAACACAAAATGTTGCGAATAATCGAATAAAAATCGATGAAATTTTATCAAGATTTTTTTTTGCCGACAATAGGACGAACGTCATATACATTTTTTTTTTATATTTACATAAAAAATTGATGTTAATATTTATATATGTATAAGTATCACGGATTAGAAGATAAATTACAATGTCGACACGTTACAATGATAATATATAAAAATTATATTGCTAGGGGAT
>NW_014569895.1:121796-139365 GCF_001313835.1 Polistes canadensis
ATTTTTATTCGGGAGATTATAATAATCCTTACAGATAGACTGTAATTCAAGAACATGTAAATCATTGAACGTAGTTATCAGAAATTATATAGTATTTTTCACATCAGAGTAGATAATAATTTGCTTTATTATAAATAATTAAACTAACAAGATCGTACTTTTTCCTAACTTTCTCTCTCTTTAACTATTATTTATTCTCTCACTCGATATACTTCGTGATATACATAAATGCCGATCTTGTTCCCTATGAAAATGCATAAATGCGTCAATGTATAAGAAAGATAAAGGACAGAAGGGCTCATTAATATTTCAATATCGGAACTAGAAAATAAAAAGAAAATGTTTCCGTTAAAACTTAAATATGATGCCGCGAAGAGAATGATTACGTAAATACGAGAAGTCGTGAAATATTAAAATGCAAAAGTATGAGTTTGATCGTTAGGATGATTAAAAAAAAAAATAAATGAAGGGAAGGAGACGAATAATAATAATAATAATAATAATAATAATAATAAGAATAAGAATTGATTGTTTGGAACGTTTTAACAATATCACATGTCTTCGACAATATCGTGACAATTCTTATTATCTGTTATCATGAAAGAGAGATCACATAATCACAATTATTCATTCAATGTAGCTAATTATTGTAACTATTATGTATTCGAGTGTCATTAGAACTTTTAACATGTTGATTGCCGCGCGTTAATGCATAAAATTATTTATGCATGTTCTATATGTCATTATTTTCGTCAAACTTTTATAAAAACAATGGTATTAATTAAAAATTTATCAGTAACGATATTTATTCTAATTACGTATTTTTACTATCTGGTGTGTGTGTTGAGGTCTACCTACACGCCAGTCAATGTGTTAATTGTGCGCTAAATATAATGGGAATCATTATTTAACTATAATATCGTTAATTTTTTTTCATTTTCTATGATCTTTCTCTGATGCTTTTATACTTTCTTATTTTCTTTCCTAAATTTTACGAGAAAAAAATGGATAATGCAATAAAAAACATTTATATGATTTATATATTTTTTCTTTTTGGTATAACAATGATTTTAAGAAATTAATTGTTTACTAATTAACTAAACCGTAGTTCGTTAAAATCGTTTGTACAATTGTAAGTGTTATTCATTCATCGTTCATTGGATGTTTGTTGAACTTTCGCATTGTTTTCGTTTGATTAGTTGAAAATCTATTAAGAACTAATTGTAAGGGTAGAATGATACGTCAAAAAGCAATGGGTTTATAAGCGCTTGTTTATTTAACACTCTGTTTATTTCATGTTATGGTACTACGTATTTTCAAGTATGTACGTAAATGGTACGTGTGTTTTCGACAATCATAAAATGTATAATATACATGCACATCGGATTAATTTAAACTATTTGTTAATCCAATGTCGAAGTATTAATTGGAAATTTATATGTGAAGTTTTTATTTTTGTCTTTTATAGAAAATCCAACATGAGGGCTGAATTTTGCTTGAGAACCAGTACTCTTCTACTCATCTTCGGCATCGTTTGCGCAGTGGAAAATTATATGGATTATGCAGGTACGAATGTACAATTATTAATCATATTTCTTAACAGCGTATTTATTTTGTCACAGAAATGTTAAATAAAATTCGGAATAGGACGAAAATGTAACTCGTTGTAAATGCAAATTCTATTAATTGTAAGAAGCTTTTACATAAGCTGCTTTAATAAATATTATATAGTCAAAAGTTGAAACATTTTATATCTGAACATTTAATTAGGAGAATTATTGGAAAAAAAATGTGCGTAGCTCCCACGCTTGATAGAAATGAAACTCGTATTATAATGTGGACAATAATAAATTCATTCATATATATAGTGGGTGTTCTTTTAAATCGTGTAATGTTACGTTTATTAAATTTTCTGTTGAAAACTATTTATATAGTGCGTTTAGTATGAAGAAAATATAGAAATAAATACATTATTTATACCGCAATTACATATTTAGTGAATTTAACTTGAAAGCTTTAATTATAACAAGTTAATTAAACAATTTTCTTTACATTTTTTTGTTACCATCGTTTAAGAAATTTTACCTTAAATAACATAACAAAAAAATGCACGTTAAAATTATTTTTGAATATATACCAATTTAATAATAAGTAATTAAAAAGTATTCTCGTATTCCATAAGGTAGCATAATTTTTATAAAATCAAATTAATCAGTAATACGAGTGACAGAATAATCATGTGATGTTATAAATGAAAGAAAAAAAAAAAAAATCATGTATTTATTTTTTCTATCCCTCAACGTGATGGAATTGAAGTATTCGTTTACAAAAGTTAACGTTTTAACTACCTACGCGAAACGCACAATGGTTTTAATAAAATCGTTGAACCGTTTGAAAAATGAAAGAGAGTTACGCCAGTTTTCAGTCATTGATGCTTCCGTCCATTCGAATTTTGAATTCCTAGTATAAATGGATACCATAGAAATTTTTATTTGTATTTTTATTCGATATACCTATTATCATTCTCTTTTTCTTTCTATTTTTCCTTTTTACCTTTGTTTCTATTGATACATATTTCAACCTACCAACATATTTTTCGTTTGATCGTTCTTTTAAATTTATCGATGCTTTTGTAATTTATTATACTATTATTTTCGATTAATCATTATTTTTTATTGTTCTTATTTTGATATTTGATTGAGCTAAATATCGATCAAAAGAAACTGATATCTTTTCCAAACACAGAGAATAGAAACAATTTTTTTTAGATTATTTGATAGTGCATAAAAAAAAATACATTTTACAAAATATTAATAGATAATGTTATGGGGTAACATGACTTATTTTGGTCGCATCTGTGAAAGTGTTCCTTATGATAAAGCATCTTACTCTATCATCAATTATTTTAGGACTGAGTATACGATATTAGGGAAGAACCCTTGCCCTTGACATTAACGATAATGGAATCTGATACCTGGTCTCCTATTAATTGAAGAATACAATGTTAATCAGTCGAAAAGATACGCCCAAATTATGAAAATAAATAAAATCGTTGTTAAATGATTTAAAACGATAGTATTAAATTCAAACGCTGAAAATATAAATATGAATTCACGTATATGTAAAAATGTATTCGAATATTCATAATATTGTATAAATTACAATCGTTCGGAGATATAAAATATTTTCGAAATAAAACATTTATCATTTTTTTTTTCTTTCTTTTGCTTTTTTAATTACGACTGGAATGTGTGCTAATCTCAAAATATTATAATATAATAAATAATAGATAAATACTAGTAGTGTTCTAACTTGGATAATAATTGACTATAGAAAACGAAACGGAGTTAATGTTTTATTATTTTCAATACTTTGGTTTTAATTGTAACAAAACATTAGATTTTTTTATTTGATTGTAATTAAATTATAATTAAATTATAATTAAATTTTTATATGATTTTAATTTGGAAGAACATCGAAGTAAGTTTTCTTAAATCAAATCTACCTATCATATATGTATATATTTATGAACATACTTCGTTATTTATCGTTTCTACGTATATTTCGTATCTTGAATAATGCCTTGGTCTTTATTAGAAAAATATCAATCCCAAATAAAACGGAGAACGTTACTTATCGTAAAAAAAACAATTTTAACGACTCACGCATTACCTTTGCGCTTCGTTTTCATACGATAAAATTATTCAACGTCGTAAAAATGCGTCATAATAATATTTCGCGACGTTAAAAATATTATCATTTTCTCTACTTTTTATGCAAAAAGAAAAAAAAAATCGAAAAGTTTAACAAAACGCGTTAGTTTTAATAACAAAAAAAACTTGCTCCTGGCGAATTATCTCAATTTTTTATGTCAATCATTTTTCTTATTCCCCACTTTTTTTTTCTATTTAATATAAATAATAATTATAAAAGAATATCTATCGTTATTCGCGTTAAACGTAGACGGACGTGTGTGATCACAGATCTTCAAAAAAAGAAAAAAAAGAAAATCACGAATGAATTTTTCAAATAACGTTCTGATAACCAATGAATTCATTGTTTTATTAACGTTTTTATATTATTGTACTTTTTTTTGCTTTTTTTTTTATAGACGAGTCGCCAGACAAATCACCAACCGAGAATATTCACCAGCTTTACAGACTCATCTTGCAACGGAATGCCATGGAAAATGGCGGGTTTGGTGAAATTCCATTGGAACATTTGATGATTCGTAAATCGCAACGATCACCGTCTCTGCGTTTACGATTTGGACGTTCCGGTTCACCTCACGTTTCAGTAAGTTAATTATTATTACAACGAAGATAATAAGATTTCATGAAAATCATCATTGTCAATTTAATCCCAAAAAAGATTAAAACATACAGGGTGTTCACCTAGAAAAAAAACTAATAATATCAGATAATATGCCAACTTGAACCATTCTACTTTTGTGTAACATATTTTTTTCTATCATCTTCAAGTTGATCGATTTAAATGGTACATCCTGTACAAATACATATATGTATTTTTTGTTCTCCTATCTTTTCTTTTATATTTTTTTTTTTTTATTTTCGTTGAGGTATGTAACACGAAGATCGAGATTCTGTTTTGTGATCGGTGAACTGTACGAATTAATATTATCAAAGGCACACAAGATAAAGTCTTGAATGAATTTCTTTTGAGACAGTATCTTCGATATTAAAAAATATAATATTATATATATGTATATTTCTGCACAGATATTGTATTATATGTCCTTATTTCAATTCATAACTTATTTACGTATTATATGCAGGACGTTTAAAAAATATGTTAGCATAACTTTACGATTGGTTTCAATCTTTCAAATAAGGAAAAAGAATACCGAAAAAAAAGTTCGTACGGGGAAATATTATTTCCGATATTGACCTTGTTACCGAAATGATACCATCCTTTATATATTTTGCGTTATTTTTAAATTTATTCTATATAGAATATAGATGTCTAATATCATTATAAAAACATTTTCAAAATATGAAGTAAAGAGAAATACTTTCATTCGTTTATAATTTAATCGTTTATATCGCAGAAATATACGAATTCGTCGTAAATCAATTTGACTAAAGGTCATTTTCTTAAATATAAGTAAAAAATTACAAATATACGAAATGTTTCATAATACGTAGGAGTAAAAAGGTGTTGCATATCGGTTAAATTTTTAGTATGCCAGGTGACATGTACAAATTCGCAAAACAGCAGCAACAGTAAGAGAGTGACAAGACGCATTACTTAAATTTTTGTATCTATTGGTATATATATATATATAACTTACATACAAATAGACATATAGAAAAATAAAGTGGTTACGAGGGGTTATCGATCGTTCGCAAAGTGACACGTCTTTGAGAAATAACTTTTTGAAGGAAACAACCTAGCAATTTCCAGTCTGTCGCTTACGATCCTTCGAAATTTTTTATATAAATAGAGACACATCATAGATACCCGTATCTATAGTTAGATCGGAGCAAAGAAATGAAAATAATAATGGAAGAGAGAAAAGAAAAAGAAAGAAGTACTAAAACAAAAAAAAAGAAATATAATATATATAAATATATATAAAATAAAGAGATATATATGAAGTAAAAAAAAAAAATGCATATTGTTAGGAAAAAGACAAATTCTTATCGTCGGTAACGTTTATTGTGAAAAATATGCGTAAGCGAATCCGAAGAAGAAGACTTATGAATTATGGTGACTTGCAACGAGGTAATATATCGACTCTTACATACTACGAGACAAATATCTAACCGTGGAAAAATATATTCCTTTTTTTTTTCCTCTCTCTTTCTCTCTTTCTTTTTTATTTTTTTCTTCTTCTTTAGTACAGCAAGATGATGATACCCAAACAGGTGAGATGGTTTCATAAGATAGAAAGAAACTCACTCCCCCACGCGTTACGATATAAATTTATTTTAATAAATTTATCTTATCTTCCTTCAATGGAGAGAAAACCAATTGGCTTGCTTTTTATGATGTTTTCTTTTTTACTTTCTCCTCTACTCTCTTTTGCTATTTTTTCTTCTTTCATCAATCCCTTCTTCTATTTTCTCTTTTTTCGTTAAGTTGACACGAAAAGCAGTCATCTCATCAAACAGCTCTTCTTCTCTGATCAAAGCATGGCTTCTCGATAGTCTAAGATTGTCCTCAATTTCTTGTATCTTCCCTTCCATCCAATAATGGGGGTATATTCATCTCTCTCTCTCTCTCTCTTCTACAACGATTCGTTTCTATGCGTTTATCTTCTGCCAATTTCCTATTCATTCACTCGAATCAATGAAAATCACAGACTTAACACGCGTGTAGAGATTTATACTACATATTTTTTTATTTTTATTTTTCTTGTTTTTTTTTCTTCAAGACAATTTTTGTACTTTTTATACTTCAATCCAATGTTAATAATATATATATATATATATATAAGTGTTATATAATTATAATTAATATATATTATAATTATTATAATTAATAAAGTATTTCATAGGGCAAGAGTGTTCAACTACTCTTTCATGAGTTTATAGTTCTCTATAGAACTTTTTCTTTCTCTACTCTTTTTTATCTTGTATCTTTCATCTTTATTTCATTATTTCTTGATGACATTATCACTCCGAGAATATTGAGTATCTTTCGGAAGCGCGTTAATTGATATTTAAAAGGTTGAGAATAAATTTTTTTCCAAACGAATAAATATCTCGTTCGTTATATTCGAAGATAAGAGTACGAATATGTCATTGATTCGATGCGATACAATTAATTCGTATTGGACGTGATTGTTAATCGATGCGTTAAATCGTTTTGTACGAGAAGAGGGAGAGAGAGAGAGAGACAGAGATAAAGAGAAAAGGAAAGACAAAAAAAAAACATAATGATACCTAATTAAAAGAATATTTTCCCAATGGAATTATTAATTAAGGTCATATCTTAATAATTTCTTTTTTTTCTGTGCTCTTTTTTTGTTTCAGACGGGTTTACTCTCGAAGCCGATGGCCGCGGTAGCGACGGGTTTCGAGGATAACAATTAATAAAGAAAACGGATTAAATTATTTTTTTTTTGTTCCTTTGCGATAATAACACATCATTTTCCAATATTTCTCATACATATTAAATCAAATAAGAAACTTGTGTCGTACATATTATATTTAAGATAAGAACAAAATGTGTAAAACATCTTCCTAAATTAATCGAAACTAATTGATTATTATTTTAGTTACCCTTCATTAGTAGTAACATCGATGTTCTCTCTTTAACCAAGGCTAAAAAAGAAAAAGTCATTTGAACAACAGTAACAAGAACAATCATTTGAAAATTTGATCAGGATCATTTATTTTCTTTTTATTGTTAAACTAGAAAAATAATGAATGTAAAATATATTGAATTGACAGATGTAACGCGTTATTTTAAGTTATCTATTTTGATTAATCGACGATTATAAAACTATGAATTACGTTAGATAAGAGGAGGATGATTGTCGTTACTACGTAGAAATTATTTACATTGTGTTGCATACTTTATATATATATATAAATACATAATCGTCTCAATATGTACTGCTTGTTTTATGTATTGAAAAAAATGAAGGCTTAAAAAGAAAATCGAAATAACGAATCCTGGCTTCTGGGTCTAAACGTTTAAAAGAAAAACTATAATATCTTTATGTAATAACTTTTCGCAATCTCTAACTTTAATTCTCGATTGAGAAAGAATTTGCAAAATAAAATCTAAATAAATGTTCTATCACGAATTTATCCTATTCCGACATTTAATTCGATCTGTAATATTTCGAAGAACGTTTATTAAAAAAAAAATGAATTTGAATTAACGAATGTGAAAAAAAAAGAAAAAAGAAATCTAAAATGTATGTTATGTGCCAAAAAAATGAAATATAATACTGTACCAAAAATAGAGAAGAATGAATAAAGGTTTAATCGGTGTTTGAATTAATTTCAAAAACAGCAGTAACATGTTGGTAATCATAATTTTAAGTTTATTTTCTAATTGTAAGATATAGCAACGTCTTTCCAGAATTATACGACGTTATAGTAGTGATATATTCGAAAAAAAAATGAAAAAAGAATCTAGTTATCGTCAAAGATTCAAATTCTATATGATAATAAACAACTTGAAAATACGAAGCAAAAAAAAAAAGAAAAAAAAAAAAATGTTTCAGAGTGTTTTTTTTTTTTTAATAACTCCTCGATCGAAATTATTTCAATATAAATAAAATATTAATTAATCAATTGAATTATATATACAATATATACATCGTTCAATCATTTCTACTTTACTTAAAAATGTATTTAAAGAGTAATGTGAAGTAAATAAGACGACGAATATAAATGAAATCATTTTTCTCAATTCCCTAAGGAAATTTGGTTGTTTTATTTAAAACGAGCAGATCTTACGGAAGAGCAAATCCGTTTAATCGAATTGACCACTTCTCTTTCCTCCTGTGAAAGTTCCCCAATGTTCTTAAATTCTGGACGAGCGAGGATTTGGCTACGAGCTCGTTCCAAGCTCACGGATAATGGCATTGTCAATACTTTTTTCCAATTCGTTGACTCGTAATTAGTTAAAAACTGAAAGTAACAAAGATTTACGTTGGCACCGTAAGAAATACCACAAGGGAACTTTCGTTTCGTCTTTTTTTAATTTCGATGAATAAATTTCAGCTTCGAACAAAAAATAATATAATATAATATAATAACAAAAGAAAAAAAGAAATCTCTCGTTCTCTTATAAACGCGGAGTGTGCGTGTGTGTGTTTCGAAAAACAAATAATTGATTGAAAAAGTTTTTTACTAACGAGCAAAATTCTAACTTTGATTTATATATATTAAAGGTAATTAATTTCATAAATATGTGTCGTTTTATTGTTAAAAAAAGAAAAAAAACAAGAAAGAAAATCTCTTTAACAATCTCTTGTCTACGAGACTTATTTATAATATTATTAAGAGAATATTTGTATTGACTAATTTTAAAACGATATCAGTATGATGTGTTAAAATATAATAACATGCACCCTCTGATTATAATTCTTGTCCTCTCATGCAACTAATCAGTATATCATCTCGCCTTTTACTATTCGCACGAGTGATCTACCTACCTGATCAAAATCTGTATCTTCGATGTGGAACATGATATGGGTTAGCGGTTTTGCCTTCAATGGAATTTCGGAGAAATCGATTAAATCCGGTTGTGCGTAACTCCCTCCGTTTCTCAGCCCGTTCAGCACCCAATCGGAAGCACATAATAGATACTCGTGTGTTATCTGTATGATAAACAAGAAAAAAATACAAAAAAAAAAAAAGAAACTCTACTATATTACTGCATAAAGGAAATTGATAAGGGTGGGGAGGGTGGTAAATATACTGGAACTTAAACTAACTTTTAAAGATTGTCTTCCTGTTTTGGTGAGCAACAATTCGTCGGTGTAAGTTTCTATGATGCGTGTCATATTTTTTAATTTATCGCATCTTGGATTTTGATCCACTGCTTTAACGCTGTATGTTCAATTATTATTATTATTATTATTTGATAATATTAGGGTGAATGAAAAGTACGTGCATTTATTGTTTTGAAACTTTACTTTGAAACTGCATAATGGATTGGTTTTTTGTAAACTTTACTTTGGAAATATTCATTTAAAAACGCACCAACTTTTGGTTTACCCTAACAATTATTCTATACTTATTTCGTTTATATTTACTTGTCTTCGATGGTTTGCGAAAAATAATCTATTTGTGCCGTGTGTTTGTTATCCTCGTCTATGCTACAAATTGCTTCGGCCAATGCATTTGATGCAGCAATTTTATCGTGAGGATTAAATGAGCCTGACTCCAAATTGACGTCTATCGAAACTGTACTACTTTGTACATCCGTTGGATTATTAGCTGCTATTTCGAGAAACCTGGAATAAAGGGCAGCGGAAAATATTTGTAAAAGTACGGAATTACCCAATGGATGACAACGAGCTGGTACATTGTTGTTAAGTGCGAGCGCTGTTCGCAAAATTGCTATTGGCGTGGTCATGTGCAATTCGGTAAAACAAGCTAATGCCAGAGACATAGCTTGATACATGCTTGCTCCTGTCTGTTTAAAAATGATACATATTTTAGGCTCGTATTTATTAAGATATTATTAATAATAATAATAATAATAATAATAATAATAATAATAATAATAATAATATTAGGGTAAACTCCAAAATATCGTGCATTTATTGTGTTATAAACTGCATAATGGATTGTTTTTGTAAAATTTATTTTGGAAACATGAATTACAAAATCCACGAACTTTTGGTTCACTCTAATAATAGAAAGCAATGCATATTTTATTCATAATAATTACTTTGACAGCATCCAAAAGGGTATCTACGATTGCTGACATCATAGTTTTGAAAGGTACCAAAAGTGCGTTTAACCATGGTGGTCTCGATTGATTCCAAACCTTTGAATTAAAAAGAAAGAAAGAGAAGAAAAGGAAAGGAAAAAAAAGGAATATGAAATTAAACGGTAATCAGAAAATAATTCCGGAGGTCGTTATCTTTGATGAATACCTGCTGCCTATCGAGATAATTCGCCCAATTAGGATCCTGTTTCAAAGCTGGTATAATTACATCTTCGGGTTTATTAACGCTAACGGCAAGAATATATGTCAAACTGAAAAGTCCTAAATTCGCTGATATCTTTGATAATTTTTTACAACTCGACTCGCTGCACAAAAATCCACCGCAATTTGTCTTGATTTTTTCGTTTTTATTATTTCCTTCTTTGTTGTTAGTTGATTTCTCTTTCGTTATTGTTAAATTATCTTCTTCGGAAGTAAAACCGATGCATTTACGTACCAACGTATTTAACAATAATTTTGCTACCACGTTATTGTTCATTGACATCACCTAATTGGGAAAAGATTCGATGGTTGATTAAATTCAAAGATTATTTTTTTTAAATAACAATGAAGATTCGTTAATTACTTTCATTAATTGTGACCAATTGGGTTGTGGTTGATTTCTAAGAATATTCAATTCCAAAATCACGATTTTATCTTCTGACAATTCTTTTATGTGTACATCTAAATCGGATGTACCCAATAAACGTGGAATGCATACAAGTACCCATGGAGAAGGACCACGTCGTGGTTGCAAAACTTGTAAATTTTCCAATCCATTACGAAAAACCTTAGGAATTTAGGAAAAACCTTAGAAACTTATAGGGAATTCGATCGACAAGAAATTGTTTCTATTTATTATTATAAACTTTTCAAACCCACTCGTGTATATCATCGATCAAAAATTAATAAGTATACGTGACAAATATTATTAAATATTTATTATTAAACGTGTTAACATTGTTCGTAATTATTATTGAAATTCTTCATAAATTTCAACTCTATTATTTTTTTCAACATTTTCGAGATTAATTATTTTTTACGTAAATGGAATATTTATGAAGAACGCTTCTTATTCAGGATAAAAAAATATAATTAAAGTCGGATAATATTTTACCTGATACAAATCTTCCAATGGTGTACCTCGAAATAAAAGGCAAACGAATAACTCGTTACATTTGGCATGAACATCTCTTATAATTGTTGGTAATTTATTAGATCGGGCACCTATCATCTCTTCACTTTCTGTGCAGGCAGCTAAACTGAGATATCCGGTGCAACATAGCACGTTGAAAGCGTCTGTCCAAAATTGTTCGGATCGAGCTAAAGTAGGTCGACCCTAAAATATAAGCAGGATTGCATGTTAAAATGAAAAACTTATTATTACTCCAATAGTTCGAATTCTATTTCTTTTTTCTTTCTTTTTAAGTCTTACATAAATGAATCGAGTTACGATGATTGACAGAGACTCGTTTAACATCCCCGTGAATACGCGTTGAGCCATTTGCGGTGGTACGGTTTCCCACAAATCTGCTTTTGTTCCTAAACAATTTGATTTTATACTTAAATGACATTTTCTTTCTTTTTCTTTTTTTTAATGTTTATTTTACTTTTTACCTTGCATGTAAAGCCACCACATTTGTATTACAAATGAACATCTTTCTCTTTCGAAGAATGACTTATTACTATTCCAACCAAGAGAATCAGCTTCATTGAGTAGGTATAAAGAGATTAAACGACAATGTAAATCAAGAAGCCTCTCTGCTACAGCTTCCGCCATTTCGTGATAGGATTTGTAACAATTATTTATTTTTTCGCTTGGTGTATGATAAAACAAAAGGAAAAAAAAAAAAAGAAAAGCATAAGGAAGGTATTAAACCGTCGTATCTAAAGTATTAAAATAAAAAGGTACGAAGATTATATATGGCGAGTACCTTGAACCTGCAGAGACAATATTTTTGACATGTTGATTGTAACACCAAAGACAATTTCGTATCAATGCTGCGGCTCCTAAAGTAGCCGTAAGAACAGTCAAATCTGCATGATCTAAACATTCCTGTATTAACGTATGCAAGTGTTCTGAAAAATATTGTATAATGTAAAAAAGATTGTTGTTACATTTGTTAGATCGAATTAATTTTATTCGAGATAATGATATATACGTTGAACGATCATTTTTATAAAAAACACGAATTATTTATAATAAAATATAATGAATGTATTCGACACAAAATAATGTCTAAATGTAAAATAAATAAATATTACGTATACCGAGTAATTGATCGGCCGTGTCGACGACCATAAGTATAAATTCAGATGGTTGAACGTTTTTAACGACACCATCGTTTGCCTCGAGTTCGGTTGAATTTTTGCATTTAACGGTACTTAATCCTGAAGACCGTTTAAACGTGATCAGAAATTCAGCTTCCCACCACATAACGATCTTAATTGCTGCGAATGAAGCATGCCTTGGAAAATCAAGCTTTCCACCGCTAACCCGAACACACAAAGCTTCTTTTAGCACGGTCTGCATCTCCTAAACATGTGTATTTGCATTTGCATTTAAATTTCATCGTGAAAACAAATCTTATTTCTTTATTTTTCTTTTTCTTTTTTTTTTTTAACGTCAGAATTTTAATATCATTTATTTGGATCAAATTATGTAAAAATCAAGCAATCCACGAACTAATACAAATTAATTCAACACTTTAAAGTTCCTGTAATTGTGTGATCATTATTTTGAATAAAATTTAAAGCTCATAATTATTATTTGCTCGATCATTAATTAATATCCACATTTTCTATGCATAACTTGGCTCAATTATATATTATTTTGTGTTACGTTTGTTTACCGTAGCATTCATAAAGCCATCTAAACGATCGATCGTTTTACTTTAGCATATGTTAACAATAAAAAATTAAATGATTTAGTTGTGAACATAAACGAGATATGAACTAGGAGAAGGTAAGGGTAGCTTATTTAAACATACGATGGCAAGCGTGCTGATTTAATTACACGCTCTACGTTCGAATGCACTGCCTTTGTTAAAGACGGCATAGGGGTTGTTTGGACACGAAAATGCATATATTATATTCAACGTACAAGCCGAAACAACTTTTGTACGATAAAGCTTTGGCCAAAATATACGTGATATCCTGTTTTACGATCAATAATTTATAATCTATTAAATCCAACTTCTTTTTTTTTTTTTTTTTACATGGTAACTAGAATTAAATTCAGTACTTTATTCTCACTTTTCGCATGGTTTTTAAACGTGTAAAAACAAAACCAGTTGGATGTATAATATTGTAGAGTATTTTTTTTTTTATATTAAAAATTTCAGCATTATTTATTGGTTAAAGAAAATAAAAATATTAAGCCCGTCTTCGAAAAGTTTTGTCACGTTGAATACAATTATTCCGCATGCAACGCCTACGAAAATGAACGAGTTCGTTAAGCATTAACCGCACGTATTTGAAATTATTTAATTTTCAATAATAAGCATTAATTTGAATTTCGTTGTAATTCGTGGAAGTAATGTTTGCCAAATGATAATGGTGCGATTTAAATGATGCTAGCAGATTAAATTTAAAAGGACTAATAATAAATGATAAATGCGTACCACATATTTCGTTAATTACCATAAATGTGATTTATCTAAATAAGACATGAAAATAATGATCTATTATTGATTCGTTTTAATCATTACCTGATAATATTGCATGTCCCGTTGCAATAAAATTCTAACACGATCTACTAAGCTCCCATCTTCCATAATCTCCATGGCTGTTATCTATCAGAAAATCAAATCTTTTTTTATCGGAAAATACATTCCAAAAAATCGATTTATTAATAATATATTATTATATTTACATTTCCAATAAATAAAAAGTATACAACTTTATATCAGATCTTGTAAGTAAATTATATTTGCGTTTTTATAGTAAAAAATCGGTGAATTATTATTATTTAAAATTATACTATGCAATAAATAACTAAAAAATACGGAACAGAATTACAATATCTTTTTAAAGTACTTACATTTAGATTTGTTTTATATGTTCATCAAATTATCTAAAATATGATTTAAATATATTTATAATATGTATTCATATTATTCTAAATATATGCATCTATTGGATAAATCTGCAAACCATTTTATACGTATATAAATTATTTTTTAACCCTTTAGCGAGTATTGTTCCATACAAATTTGTATGGATGACCCATACATGGGTCATTAGTAATGAAAGGGTTAAAATTGGCAGTTTTATGCATTTAAGTACATAAAAATATTTCAATTTACTGATATAATTATACTATTCTTTACCACTGTAAAAACATTTGTCAAAAGATACTTCCTTTTTTACAATAACTGATATTTCATTATTTAAGAGCTCGTGTAAAGTTTTCTCATCGTATTTATAGACCCATTTACCCTTTACAAAATCATAACGTTTTGGTCCAGACGTTGGGGAAGAAAGCCAAATTTGCCTGTTTGGAGTCTGCCTATTTATAACGTATGTGCCATATGGATTGCCAAATTTCACGGTCAGTACTCCGTCCTAAATTAAAAATTTTCAATAATAAAAATAACAACAAGAAATATATTTTTGCACCAATTTCACATTTTCTCTTAATATGATTTACAGTGGGGGACAAAAGTATTCGTACAGTAAGTATGTAAAAAGAAAAATATTTGTATTTTCTATATTATTAATTGTAATACAATATATATGTGTGCATGTTATGCACTAAAATTATTAGTAAGTAATATAAATAAACAAAAGTAAATTATAGTATTTTGTAACTTACAAGACTTGAATATTTGTCGAATGGTAAATTATTACATTTAGATTATTACAGATTAGGTACAGTTATTTGGCAAAAGGCAAATCCTACAAAATACTAACAATTACATTTATATTAATTACTCACGATGTACGAATACTTATGTCCCCGTGAAATTTCACCATTTGACAAATACTCAAGTCTTGTAAGTTACAAAATACTATAATTAGCTTTTGTTTATTTATATTATTTATTACTACTGTTAGTACATAACATGCGAATATATATATATTGTATTACAATTAATAATATAAAAAATACAAATCTTATTGTTTTCACATACTTAACATACGAATACTTTTGTCCCGCACTGTAACTAATATTTCTAACACATACTCCGTAAGAAACATCTGAATCTTCTAATTCTACAGCTTCTTCTATCAATTCGTCAAAATATTCAGTCAAGGATTCAAGAGTTGCATCTGAAATTTTTTCAAACTCTACAAGAGTAAGACTTTTGCTGCAAATGTATAAATGAAAAATTAATTAATATAAGATAATAGATTTTTATTAGTTTACATATAAATGTCTACTTACTCTAAGTTCATATGATCAACGTTTGAACTACAGAAAAAAAGGGGTACATGATATAACAAATTATTATTTCTATTTATGTATTTTGTAGAATATACACTACCATAACCTCTGAAATTATTTTTATAATAAACAGAAAGGTTTCGTAATAAAATGTTACACGTTATTTTCGTTGATATTTCATTTGACACTTTTGATGGTATAATAGCTCGAATCACTGTTTTAAACATGATATATTTTTATGAAATTTCGAGTATTGACCAAACAAATTAAAGTACGAAATAAACCATAGACTATAAAGGTAAGAAAGGAGACGTTTTAAAAATTCTAAGAGAACGTGGTCGATAGCAAAATTAATAATGATTTTATAGATAACTACCTATCGACAATAGGTAGGTACGGTACCTGAATAAATGAATTAAGTAATTCCAAGTGTCAACGTAGGAAAGCTGGCAAAGAACCTTAACAGGAGAAAAACGTTAATAAGTGCTCTCACTATTTGCTCAACTTTATTTTATCAAATATTTTTCATTTATCGTTAATTAGTTGAAAAAAATGTGTTATACACATGCGCAACCACAAATTAAAGGCGCAAGCACATTTGGAAAAAACTGAAAGTAAAGTTGATATACCTGCAGAGGATATATTTAAAGTTGATTTCCAAAGTAACTACCAATAGGGTAGTGAAAAGAAATAAGTTAATCGTTCATAATGTATAAACAATACGTAAATATTTTCATTTTTTCATTTTTTTCTGCAGTTGCGGTTCTATGCCAACTTTTTTATGGTGAAGTATATAGAAACTTCCAAGTCCCCTTTTTTATCTACCCAGCATCATTTTTGTTACCACTAGGGCCACCATTGGACGATAGTATGTACTTAACGCGCGATGACGGTACAATATAAAATACAATATTCTTTGATAGTATATATAGTATAGATATATTGTAAGAAAATTTAAAATAATTATATTTAATTTTTAGTGTCTAAATACGTGTGTGCCTTCAGAAATGCGTTTTTTATACACATATATTTTAAACAAAAGTAGAATAAAATCAAAACGAGTAGATGATAAATTCAACGATGATCACCTGTAACAAAAAGAAAACTATATTAATCATACAATCAAGTGATACAATAGCCTAACATACAAATCATCCAATTCGCAGATGCACTTTTCAACTGAGTTTTTTTATTTATTTTTATCAAATCTCTATATTTACCGTTGTAATGAAATTAAATTTAAACGCGTGATTTTACATTTACATAAAATATATAAGAATAAAGAAATAGGAAAAGTACAAATATTAGGTTACTATAAAAAATAATATCTATTAATTATTATGTAATACTTTTAGATGCATTATATACAAAAGAAAAATTGCAAATTTAATAAAAAACGATGAAAATGACAAATTATAAAGACGAAAAAAGAAATTACTGTAATATTTACCGAACGTTATTTAAGCTTAAAAATTTAATATTACGAAAATTTTAATATTTTTGACTCTAACTAACACATACGCATCTTTTGGACGATATAGACACGAATTTGGTGTCCCAAGGAGATGGAATGGTCCATCATCTCCAATTACAACTACAAATTAATGACGAGCAAAAAAGTAATATAATAAAATATAAACTATGACTAGAGAGCTATTCTCGAAAAGTTCTAACTTGCTGTTGAACCTTTGAAAATAACTCAGTAGTCTAGTAGTTGCCCACTTGATACCACAAATTTGTGGGGGCCTCTTCGGCATT
>NW_014569896.1:0-44544 GCF_001313835.1 Polistes canadensis
GTTGATGATTCTAATCGCGTACCGAGCAAATTGTTTTTTTAACAAGAATATTTTAATTAATTCTTGCATTGATTTTAAATAATGATTGAATTACTTTTAAAGCAATCTATATGATTGCATACAAAAAATGCAACATTTTTCGGAACAAACACTGATTCTAAGATTGCATTGCACGCAATCGCAACTGAAGTTCTGAAAATCAAAGTTTAGTTAAAGCAAGTCATAGCGTACTTCTGTTTTTATATTTATTATGTTACTAATAAAAAATATATTAATCATTTTATAATTCAATTATTTAAACTATGCATTCCAAAAATTCTGGAATCGTGCAACTATTTTTTGTATGATTTAAGTATTAATAAAAAAATATTCAATAGATGTAATCACAAACTTGTAAGCTACATAAAAAGAATTAAGATAAAATACAAACGAACAAATATCRCGTTGCATTCTATCTTCCAAAAAATACATTTAATCCCGATAAGGTTATTTTTACAGAAGTATACTAATTGCGTTAATACCTATAGGAAAGGATAGATATAGCATTATTGTAAAATTAAACAAGGTACAATATTTATGAATAGATATTTAAACAATTAATTAGAATTGATTGAACGTGTCTTGAATTATTTATGTGAATTTAATATAATATAATATAATAAATATAAAATAATAAAATTGAAACAACAATTGCAACGTGTTAATTAAATAATTAATTCAATATATCATTTCATTTGCATTAGAATGAATTAATAAAACGAGAAGTTAAAATTTTCTAATGCATCGAACGTCAGCCATTGGCCCGACAGTGCTTACGTTGCACCATACAATTTTTATGAACACCGTAAGCAATATCGGTTACCGGATCTCACCACGGGGAGGTTGCTGCGTCGGAGATCCATTATAAAATTAAAGAAAAGAAATAATGAAATGTACTTGCACGTATGTATGCAGTTGTATAGACCACCATTGATTAGTATTATTTCCATGGAACGATGGTGAACGTCTTTTTGAAACGATGGAAACAATGGGATGATTGCATACGCCTTTCTSAAACCATAAAAAGAATGACAGATTATGGTAAAAATTTGTGTGAAACCATAGAAAAATATAAGATATTATAATTTTAATTAGAAATCTTCTTACCTTATTTCAAGACATTCACACCATCGATTATGACTGCATCAATTTGGTAATCAAATGAGATTTGATTAGATTATAAGATTTGATAATAAAATATTAATTAATTAGACAGTAATAAATACTTACGCGGAGCGTAACTAGTTACGACTTGACACGCAGCCGTCCGGAAACAAAGTGAGGTGATGACGTAGTCGAGTCACCTCTCCCCTCCTATTTACCTTATAAGGCAGTGCCTAAATGTTTTTCTATGCGTACTAGATGAGAGATTACGTGTATACCTAGCCAACGTTCGGCAACGTTTGACTTTGACCTTCTCCTTCATCTCTCTACGTGCTATCGTATAGATCATTACTGTGCTTTAGAAATAAATAAGTAAATACACGCGTTAACGAAAGAATTCAAGAATTAAAAATAAAAAACACATAGAATGAAGGTATGTACAGCTCTTTTTTTATAAACTGTCTCTACGTTTTTTAATTGTAAAGATAAATTTTTACTTGTTACTCGTAGAATATTGAAATAATTAAGAAGTATATTAATCTATTAATTATTCGATTAAAATAATATAAAAAATAATCGTTAAATTAATCTCAAATATAGAATCATTGAAATTACACACAGAATAAAATCTTATTATATAAATAATTAATATCCGTTGCACGTGATCGTTTCGTGTCTTTCCTTGCACGTCTATTCACGAATCTTTCTTGATCGATATTACTACCTTTTATATTTAACCCTTCTGTGTATTCCATTTAATACCTTATTCTCCCGTAACGTAATACAAATTTATCTCGAATATAAAAATAAAAAAATGTGAATAGAAACATTGAAAGAATCGTTAAAATATTTCCTATCGTATTTTCGATTGATTCATCGCAAGGTGTCGAGTTTAATAAGAACGAAGCGTTTCGTGGATTAATACCATACAATAATGAATACTGATAGCTATTGGCCGAGTGTAAGGTTGGAGGAACGACGTGCAAGAGGTTGCTTGCCGGAGTCGTTGTTGGAGAGGGTGGAATGGAGAGTTTGCTCGGCGTTAGAATGGTAGGAAGCAATTAATAACTTTGTCGTGGCAGGCAAGCAAGCAAGCAAGCAAGCAAGCAAGCAGGCAGCAAGCAGGCAAGCAAGCAGGTAGGCAGGTAGACAGGCAAGCAAGCAGGTAGGCAGGTAGGCAAGCCAACTAGTATCAAGGTAGCTACCTAGAAACAGGCAACACTAGACCTCTATGTTGGGTACTTTTGGTAGGAGGGATGATGAGGAAGGTAGACGAGCAACCCAGGCCTGCTTGCTGTACCTACGTTGCAATAATTACGACGTCACGCCTCCTGCCCAACCTAATTAACTAATGTTACGCTACTCTCTCTCACTCTCTTTCTCTCTCTTTCTCTCTCTCTCTCTCTCTCTCTCTCTCTCTCTCTCTCTCTCTCTCTGTCTTTCTTTCTCTTCATCCCTTCATCCACTGTCTCTCCATTATTCTTCCTCTTTAAAATTATATAATGCCTTACCCAGTGTCGAAATAAAACCATAGAAGTGGACCGAGTCATTTAAACGAATGCTAAAGGTGTACCACGTATCTTATTCTATTTTTTATTTCTTTCTTCTTTATCATTTATTTATATCTTTCTATGAATATATTCTCTCTCTTTTTGCTATTCTTTCATTCTCTTTCGGTTTTTCTCTTCTTATATTTTTGTCTTTTTTCTTTTTCTTTTTCTTTTTCTTTTTCTTTTTCGCACGTTTTCATTTCCCTAACTACCCCTACCTAGTTTTTCTACTTTTGTGGCTAAACAGAGGATCTATTTTTGTAGGATTCGCAAGTAAGTTTCTTCTAACATTCGCAAAGTGCATACTAAAGCTGACACGTAACCAGTGGCTGTGTTATTGTAGGTCAGTGGTTAAATTTGAAACGATTTTGAAATAGCTGACGCGTCGAGTTCACGTTGGGGTTGTTCACTTTGGTTAAATGACTCAAGACAACGGTGGAAATAACGAATAGTCTAGCTTCCGGTAGCTATTTATTTAATAAACACGAAAAAGGATTAAGAGGTAATATTTCGTTTTATCTTTCGTGCAAATAAACGCTCAATTACATTTTCAAAATAATCCGAATGGATTTTGGTCCGTTGCAAAATATCGCATAAATATTAGATCGTTTTTTGTATCATGTATAATGATTCTTTTTGAAAGGAATAAAAAGATAAAAGAAAAAACACATCGAATTGTAGGGATACAATTTGACGAATATAATATTCAAAGTTTTCATTCAACGCAAAAATTCGCGTACATTTTTTATGGTTTCGGGCAGCGTACAAACCGAACGAGAAAACAAAAAAGATAGATGTTATAAAAAGAGACAGAGAGATAGAAAAGATATATATACAGAGAGAGAGAGAGGAAAAATTCGTGTTAAAAACTTTACAAACTTCAATTATATTTAAAACCGTATTTTTATAACAGACGAGCTTGGAACAGGCCGTTAAGCATGCGGCTGACACTATTTAAACAATTAGAGGATAACCGTCAACGAGTGTGAACGTTCTGTGTGTTTATGCATGAATACGCATCGTTGACGAAATTTTACTGTTCAAAAATAAAATGTTCTTACTAAAAAATGTATTGCTTGTCGGTTTTTGCATTCGAACGAGTTTTATTTTTATAAATATTTGCCATTGTCTAACAAACCAATCTCTATTTTATTTTTACAAGTAATTTCATAAAAAAGAAAAGCATCATTTTATTTTAGTATATTATATATATTATCATTGTATCATTGTAATTATTAATGAACTCTTCTATATATCGTATAATTTAATAAATAAAAAATAATATTATGCAGAGCAAAACACATGTGCATATATAATATTTTATTTATTTCAATGGTCAGTGTTTCAAATAATTACATTTATATGATTTTATGTGATAGCTAAATGATAAGCTGTTTTTCTACTCGCTGCTATTTTTAACAATCATATAAATATTATTACAAATCATAAAGTGAGAAAATTTACTATGTCGTAGAATTTTAATTGCGTTTGTTCTTTCATAAACGTGACTGTCATTTTTCGACAGTAGTATATGTAAAACTGTAGTCAGTCGTGACCACTTCGAATTGGATATAAACGGACGCTTATTCTCAACTTTGAAATCTTAATTAAACTCAATTAAAAGGGAAAGAGAAGAGGAAGAAAGAGAAAGAGAAAGAGAGAAATAGAGGGATGAAGAGAGAATGAGAGAAAGTAATAGAACGAGAAAGAAATAGATAGAACGAGAGAAACTGCAAGAATGAGAGAGAAAGTTATAGAATTAGTGAGAAATAGACGGAATAAGAGAAAGTGCATGAATTAGAGAGTAAAAGACGTACCTAGATACAATCAACGAAGATAGAGAGAAAGAGAGAGAGAGTGTAAGAGAGAGACCAAAAGAGATCTGTCTATTTTGAACTTTCAACAAATGAGAATGAGAGACAGAAAATCAGAAATACGTAGAGGAAGAATAGAACAGATAAAGAGAGATAGAAATACCAAAATGAAAAGAGAGAAATAAAGAAAGAAAGAAAGAAAGAGAGAGAGAGAATTAAAGGTAGTTCAATAAACCTACTCAATTAGTTCGCTTAAATCTGTTGGCTGATTTTAAGAGGTGCGAATGCGATAGAGTTCGAAAAGAGTACTTCGAAAGTTTATTATCTCTTTCTGTCTCTCTTTCTCTCTCTCTCTCTCTCTCTCTCTCTCTTTTTTTTTTTCTCGATCAGAAGGTATACAAGAATTTAAAAAAAATGCTTTTAACGTAGCAAGGCATTATATGCCAGCCAGCTGTCCACGGTTCGTAAGAGATGGAACGAACCCCTCTTACCTTTCGAAGACTTTTCTTTATTTTTTTTTTTTATTTTTCTTCTTTTTCTTCTTCTTCTCTCAGGGCGATCGAACGAAAAGTTTATTCTTTCGACGTGACGCGTCCACCCCCCCTCACCCAACCCACCTCCACCCGGCCCCGCTGCTATGCCTTCTTCGTGTTTTTTTTCCCCCTCTCTCTTATTTTCTTTTTCTTTTTCTTTCTCTCTCTGTTGAGTTTTTCTAGTCTCTGCCTCCATTGAACGATTCATTAATTCTCGAAACGGGACGATCCGACGGAATAGTATACTTTGGCAAAGCCATTTCAGCTTTTCTGTGATACCAAAGGAGAGTAGTTAAGAAAGATAAAAAAAAAAAAAAGGAACATGTATAGGTATATATATATGTATTCGTTGACCTCCTTTTTTTTATCTCCCTTTATCGAATTAACTTTCATGAATTTCATTTTACCGTGTAACACACATCAACTTGATACCTTTATTTTCTTTTCTTTTTTCCTTATCGTACCATTTCGCAACCACATCGATTGATTTACAAACAAACAAATAAAATTATATATTGTATTTCAAAACGAGTGTTTTTTTTTTTTTTTATTTCTAATGCACACAACACACAAACATACACACACGCTAACGTTTTTAAATGAGAAAGAAAGTGATGCATGTATGTAACGATTTATATTTCAGATTTATACTTGTCCCCTTTATTCGAATAAAAATGAAATGAAATTAAAATTAAACGAGGAATTAAGGAGAATCAATTGAAATTGTAAGTAAAATTGACCGCACCGAAACCTCACCGTTTCTCTATCGAAATTCGCCTAGGTGAAAATATCGATCGGTCGAACGATGACGAAGGGAAGAAAGAGAGAGAAAGAGAGAGAGATAAAGCTTGTGAAAGGTTCTAGGAAAGCTTTCGAGGAAGGTACGAGAGACGTACACTTTTCACCGTCACATCGACGATCGTTTCCCATCGAAGTCTGACAGTATCTTCGATGGATCGAGTTACCATCGAGTATCGGTTCTCTCGTTTTCGTGTGCCCATTAAAAATGCAATCGAATCGAAAAAGAAGAAGTAGTAGTAGTAGTAGTAGTAGTAGTAGTAGAAGAAAAAGAAGTAGTAGAAGAAGAAACATCAACGCCGATCTATTTCTTTTCGAGTACCAAGTACCCTACTCTCTCTTTCTCTCTCTCTCTCTCTCTCTCTCTCTCTCTCTCTCTCTCTCTCTCTCATCCTTCGATTGTAAATAGTTTTACTTGTAATAAGAAAAAAGAAACTTCGTGCAAATAGAATAAACGAATGTTCGCAAAAATTGTCTATACTTTGTATATATCTCTTCTTTTTTTATAATTTTCTTGAAATAATTTAATTAGAAAAATATGGTAATATTAATGTAAGGTGTAATACTAACGTTAGATTAACGAATAAATTCAATTGATTAATTGGGTAAAAATAAGACAGCGTATAAAAAGAAACCCTTGGATAATAATTGAATAGACGATTATGCTGCTTCAATTATTTCTCTAACTTTAATTTTTTATTGAAATTCTTTCAATGGTAGAACAACGTTAATTACGAAATATCTTAGTGAACAGATTGATTGCAAGTACTTACTAAGAGTATCTATTATATTTTTTGAAAGAGGTGTTAAAAGTTCCGACAAATTGTTCATAGGAAAGAACTAAAAGAAAAGGAGAATAAATGAAAGAAATAAAATAAAATGATAGATAGATAGATAGGTCAAAAGCGTATCCAAGTATACTCGAAATGTTCTTGGCAAAGACTTAATACTCGAAAAAACCTTCGCCAAGTTTTTATTCCAACTTATTGTAAAGACACAACGGTTTTTCCTTAGTAGATAGAAAAGATGCAGAGAAAACCGATCTTGTTATTTATACTTTTAACGGGCAAAACGTGCCACCGAACTTTTTATTCCAATTTTCTTTCATCTATTCTACTCTTTAAAACATTATTATGGAAGTTGCATAAGTTTTCTCGTTTAATCTCTCACGCGATAATAATATTCACTGATCGATTTAAAAATGTTAACATTGGTTCATTCATTTTTCCTTCAACGTATTTCCCCTTCCACCTCTCATTCTCTATCACTCTCTCTCTCCCTTTCTCTCTTTTGCATTTACATATTTACATATTATTCGCCAATATAACCAGTGAATACGTAATACGGTGAAAGAGTAACAGAGATGGGAACGATTGAATTAATAGCCCGAACGATTACTCGAACGTGAAACAATCTCAACGGGAATAATAATCAATTAAACGCAAAATCAACTAGTGAATGACGGACCCTCGTGATACGTATCTCTCATCGGACAGTTCTTGATAATTCCTATCTCGTTCTACTATTTTAGAAATTATTTTACAAATGAATATGAAAAAAAGAGTAAAATATATATATATGTGTGTATGTGGTATTTTAGTTTTAATATAAGTATTAATTAAAAACATGAATCGTATAATTAGTTAGAGTAGTTGTAAAGCTAATAAACTACATTCATTCATTCATTCATTCATTCACTTTACTTCATACGTATTTCACTCTCTCTCTCTCTCTCTATCTCTCTTTTTCTCTTTTCTTTTTCTTCAAAAGCACATTAACTGAACGTAAAGTAAGAGACATTACTTCCAGGCCTTCCTTCTTTACTTTTCCTTTTTCGTAAGATTAATAACTTTCGTTGGTCGTTTACTCGGTCAGAAAACTTTGGATACGTAGCGTTAAACTTTCTAATATTGTTGATAAATTATAAAGACATTAGAGAGAAAGTAGAAGAAGACAGAGAAAATGAATTTAATTAATTCATAAGTGAATATCATAGTTTCTTCTTTATGATTAAAGATACGAAATTCATTTATGTTTTAATTATAAATGAATATCATGGTTACCAATTTATATACGATTAAATTAACGAAACTCACTTATGTTTAAATCTTTAACGAAACATTTACAATTATTATATATTTGATTAATTTCCTTTATATAAAATGTTAAGAATTTCTTTCGCACATAATTATAATAATGTTTGATTTATACTCGCATTATCAGATTACCTATTTTCTGGTTGACTGTCCCATGCGACTACTTACTGCAAATGAGATATGGTATAAAAAAAAATATTGCAACAAAAGAAGGGAAAAAGATGTAAAAAGGAAATGTAGAAAGCAAAAGAGCTTTGCTGTTTTCTTCTTCTTCTTCTTCTTCTTTTCTTAAGTTACAAGACAGAAATAAGAGAAAATAAAAAAGAATAAGAGAAGAAACTCTCTTTAGTCGTACTCGAATCTACGGTTAGTTAAGAATTTCTTAACGTATAGAGTGCGTAACCTTTTAATCATATCTTTTGTTCTGGAACGTCCTTTGTCTTTTGTGCTTCTGTTGAAGTATTATTATTAAGAGAAGAAAAGAGAAAAGAATATAAGGGTTGTGATAGATGAATTCAAAATTAGTTAAAGCGTCTTATTAATTAATTCATATAATGCATTTATTGTTTTTGTTCCAATTAAATCATAAATTTCATTTTATTTATCGAATGTTTTTATTAACCTATTTTTCATTTCGCAAATACGATGATATATAATTAAAATAATTTATAAAAAAACAAAACAATATTTCAAGTAATAATAGTTGAAGTAATAAATATGAAAAATGTATCAACAAAAAATATAGAAAAATATTGAAAGAGAGATAATAAGATATTATAGCGATTTTAAATTATTTATATTTCTCGGATTTTGTTTTTTCTTTTTTTTTCTTTTTTACGAAAACTTCATCGAATTTTTACATCATATTAGAATCTTTTTTCTCTCTTTTTTTCTTTTTTTTTTCTCTTTTACACTCACTTATTTCTATTCACTAATAACTGATCCCATCCATATATCGTCATCGTTCAAACGATGTTAACTCTATTACCTTTACTCACATTTTTTTAATCACATTTAATCGAGATTTAGTTTCGAATAGAGTGTACGTAAAAGTATGCGTACGACGTTAATAAATTAAAAAAAAAAAAAAAAATATTGAAAGAGTGATTGAGAAATTGATAGAATCAAATTACCAAAGCTTACGATGATAGTTGTGTTGACTGTATTAAAAATACTTAGAGGTTTATAATGAATTATTATTCAAATAATAAAATATTATATAGTTCGTAATATATGCTTATTTTTTAAAATAATTTCAATTTAAAAATATAAGGAGAGCGTATTAGAATATTAAAATAATTGTTAATTAATCGGTGCAAGTGTCTATTGTTAATATTTTACCCTTTGAATTCATCACTGCGCAGGAGCATTAAAATAATTACATAAAAATTAAAAGAATACTAAAATGTAGACATTTGCATGAATTTAAAAGCAATACTTTTATGTTTTGACGTATGTAATACTCAAGAAAAAATATATATATTATACATGTATGTATTTAAAAATTAACTCGAACTTTCTACTCTCACACGCGTTCAACATATTGCATAATATAATATTTACATAATTTTGTATCAACAGGATATTTGACAATACAAAGGAACAAAAATTGAATTATTTTCGCGCATCGTTCTTTAATCCTCGTTTATTTACAAAAAGGTAATTGAAATTATTTTCATTTGCATAATTTGTATCGGGTATCTCATCTAACGAAATTAAATAAGAGTAAATGTAACAAATTTCTAAAATTGACTTCACTTATTCGAGAATAGAAAATAAATTAGATTAAATTATAAAATAGATAGAGAGGTTGGGAGAGTGAGAAAAAAATCTTTGCCTTTTTTTTTTTTATTTGTACCGTTAACATTTTACTATTTATTTAAATAGGATGAAAACGTTCGATCGTAATAATAATAATAATAATAATAATCGAAGAAAATTACAGAACGAGAAAGAGTTTTAACGCCTAAGAGGAAAACGTATTGCGTTTGACTTCGTAATTTTGTCGTTCTACTTAGTTTCTAGGTACACACTTATAAGAGAGATTGAGAGAGAGAAGGTACAGTGAACGAACGGGGTTATACGTTCGTAGAACGGTTACATCGAGCACGATTTACGTTTATTTGCGATTCCACTTCTAACGGAGCGACGCATTTCCTCCTTCTCTACGACTAAAATTTATCCGTGGTAACAGCTTGCATTTCGTCCGGATTCGTGGTGCATTAATCCGATAAACGTGATTCCAAATGAATGATTTACGCGCGTTTTCCAGCAACGGACAATCATTGAACTATGTTCTCTCTCTCTCTCTCTCTCTCTCTCTCTTACTCTCTGTTTTTTTTTTTATAGTTTAAGTTTAATGATTGACGTAAGGATTCTCCCCATTTAATCTATTCAAATAATAATTAATTCAATAATTTCTATTTTTGATAAAAAATAATTAAATATTGTCCATTTTCTGATAGATGTATGATAATGTTAAATTTGTTAAAAGTGCATTATAATATTCTATTGTAAGATAAAAGTTATATCAGTAGATCAGATTCTAAGTGATTTTAAATATTAATTACTTCCTTTTCCAAAACTTTCTAGACTAATTGTTATTAAATATTTACTTAAGCTTGTGTAATTTTTATTATAAGATAATAAAACTTTTGATTCGCTCTGTACTTTTTGCTATTTACCTCAAAATCTAAATTTAATATTATATAATTTATATGTCCCTGTCACACTTATCTTTATAATCCACGAGGATAATTTACATGATAAAATTATTAAATTCGTAATATAAAATAATCGATAACGATATGGTCACGCGTGCATGCACGCATATGCGTCAAAAAAAAAAAGAAAAGATGAACAAATTATTTCAAGTTTGAAGTCATTACTTTCATAAGGGTGTAAAATTATAAATATATTTCGCATATATAATATATTTCGTTATTTTTGTTTTTCTTTCTCGTTCATTAGTGAAAATGTCTGGTACACTAATTACACGTAATTATTACCAACTGTACATTTTCCCAACCGTACTCGTCATTTCGATTTTAAAATTCGTTCCTCGTGAAAGAATAATGGTCGCAATATAGATTGCGTACCACACTACGAACCACCGAAATTTTATGGATTTTGTACGATGCGTAGATTGGAGAGTAAATTAAAGTATAATTTGCGGTCTTTATTAATAAACTATTATCTATTTCTGTAACTCTTTGCAACGTGTATTAATCAATAGCTTGTTACGTGTTTTAATAATTTGTATTGAAAACACAAGAAATGAATAAACCGAGCGAAATGCGGTCAATCAACGCATAATTATTCTTTTATTTATTATTTAATCATCGAAAATGCAAGGAATTGTCAATATATATAATAACAAGAATACAATATTTTTCAGTTTACATTTAACTTCGATAATCAATAAATTAAACATCATTTGTGTATACCTTGTATAAATTATAATATTTGTGAGATATGGTAAAGCGAGAAGTGATTTTTCTCTTTGTTTGTTGTATTACCATCGAAAATGCGTAACAACAATTCATAATTAGTTTTATACATTTATTTAACTTTCGTTAACTATTAATTATATACGTATTATTTATGTGTTATATTAATTATGTATGAATGTTCGAGCATCGGTAACGATATAATTCATATGTAATTTATGGCCATTCAATGTTCATGAAAATTATATACATTTGTTTATCATCTTAATCAACATTCGTGTAATCCATAATTAATGTAATATATTTATTTGTTATATACATTATTTTTTTATTATAGTCAACTAGGATATTTGAGAAATCTCATAGGAGAATTATTTAAAATATGATTTCAAAGTTAATCGATGAATATTAAAAAGATAGAAAATCAGATAGAACGAATAAGTATAAGAAAAATATAAGTAAAAAAGATGATAGAGAAGGAAGAGGAGAATATATTAGTAAAAAATATAGAGAGAAAATAGGAAAAATTTAAATAACAAAATAAAAAAAAAAAAAATGAATAAAATAGAAAAAGGGTAAACGAGATTAAGAAAGAAAGAGAGAGAAAAAAGGAAAGAAACGTGGGTTGAAATTAAGAGAAGTACATTTTAGACTGTTCCTCGTGAACAGCAACGGAAAATAATGTTTCCTTGTGTACCGTAGCAAGTTCGCATTACGAGAAAGAGATAAAGATGGTGAATATAAGTAAGAGTGAGTGAATAAGTGAGAGTGAGAGAAAGAAAATAAGAAAGAAAGAGAGAGAAAAGAAATGCTATCGCGTTTTCCTCTTCATAACGTGCCGACTGTGGAGCATTTGTCTTCATTTCTTGCACTGGTTGAAGCGAACCACGGAGTACTTAGGATTTAGAGCTTTAGTTTCCAAGTAAAAGGTGCGAAAGTCAAAGGACTACGACGTTCTGTTGAAGATGGAGAACGAAAGGAGACGAGTGGAAGAACGAACGAACGATTCGAGAATGAACGAGTAACGGGAGCAGCCATTACCAACGGTGATAGTTTGCTTTGAACTCCGTTGGGGACCTTTGCGGTAATCGTTTCCATGCCAGAGAAGTCTTGAGGTTCCACCAGGCACCAACGATGGTTAACGATAATTGGACTATCGCGTGACAACCGTAGTTTCCACGAAAGGTGGCAAATCTCTGTTTTACATTTTCTTATTCTCTCTTTACGCACGATTAATAATTTATAGTTTTTTAGTTTTTTTTTTTAATATTCGATATCTTGCTACCATTTTTTCTCTGATATTTGATTATCATATTCTATGGTGATCTCATCGTATATAAAAATAATAATCTTTAGGAAAATGTATTTCTATTTTTTTTAAATTACATATACGCGAAATATACAACATTTAATTAAGTAAATGAATGAATTAATCTTTTGTTTGTTTGCTGGAACACCCAGTATATCGAGGCCAACTACCTATAGTTGTGTTCTACATTCTATATTCTACACCAGATACTAAATTATATTTTGGGTTAGGTAACGACGGCATTTTACACCTCGCGTGAGCAAACTGTTAACACACATAGGTCATACTTATGCTGCTCTATGCCTTTTCTTTTTATCTCTTTTCTTTTGGATTTTTATGATAAAGCTTCATCTATTATTATATTTTAATAACAACATTTTTTAAAACTAGATATAATTCTTTCTTTATTTCTTGTTGAATTACTTTGATATCAAAAAGTTAGATGTGAGATTTAATCCTTCAAAACTATCTTGCACATTAAATTCTACGCAAATTATTTTTATTTATTCTCTCTAATATATTTTTATTCAAAACAAATTACCAAGTGAGGAAGAAAAAAGAATTTTGCAAATGAACAATCGACGTTTGTTATACGTTCGTTCAATTACCTCGCATGCAACTCTCGGAGAAAAATCGAGAATATCGATCACCGTGGAAAAAGAACGACCGAGCATGAGGAAGAAAGTATTATCAAAGGGTTTGATCGTAAAACAAAATTAGTTTCTTATTTGTTCGAAACGAATTTTGAAAATCGTTGGCACGCGAGCTGCAACGAATGTGTTCATCAACATTAGGGGGGGGATGATTATTCGGTAAAATTAACGATTCTAAATAACAAACGAAAGAAAAAAAGGAAAAAATAAGGAAACAAACCGTGTTATATTATCGAGAAAATTACGCTTTTAAAAATTACAGGTCTTCGATAAAGAATCGCGAGTAAGTAACAAGAAAAAATAAAGAAAAAAAATCATGAAGATTAGTCCGGTAAAAAGAGAAGTTCTCGGTATGTTCAACGTATGCAAAAATAGAAATAAAGTCGAAAGGGAGAGAAAGAAATTCAAAGTTAATCGTTTTACGATTACATAAACTTAGATTGCATTTCGTTAAAAGAGTGCATGTGAACCGAACGTGTCGAAGAGTGGTAACGATTCAAAGCCCGAGAGTCTCTAACACTTGCATTAACTCGACAAGAAAAGAAAAAGAAAATGGGGGAAAGGAGAAAAAAAAAGAAAAGTATCGTTTTGAGCACCAGCAAGCAAAAAGGGGGTTATTTCAGTAGAAACTACCACGAGTTTAGGTAAAGAGTTAAACCGTTTCACGTGTATTTCAAGAGTCGTTCGTTCCACTTTCTTCTTTTTCTTCTTCTTCTTCTTCTTTACAATATATTACTCGTAGAAAATTAGATTGATACGTCATTAAAGAAACTCATTACGCATACGTATAGATATGGTATTAAATCTAGCGTGTGTTACGATCAGTAACGTGGATTAATCGGCCACGTGGGGGAATACTAAAGGGCTCCCGAAAGGTTTATCTTTTTATTAGGGTTCCAAAAAAATAATGTATCATTTTGAATGTTGTATGATACGTGTGATATAATCGAAATTTGTATCGTTTGGGGCCTTCACTTGACTCGATTCATCACTGCTTAAAATATGTTCCTTTTTCGAAGTTTTCTACACCAGCTAACACCACCCCATCGAAACTCCTTCTTTTCCAAAAGTCTAGGGTATCTCTTATCCTCTTCAAAAAAGGGATTGCTAGGAAGATAGGTAAAAGAGGTAGAATAGGAAGAAGCGAGCTTTTATCGGTTCCCGATATCGGTAAGTCCCTTCGAGAGAGAAACTATTTTGAAAAATTAATAAAGCGCTAAAAAGCACATCGTTCTCTAAGAGTAAAACGAATAATATTATGCGTGTATATGTATGTTGTGTGAATATTTTCAAAGAAGAAGAAGAAGAAGAAGAAGAAGAAGAAAAAGAAGAAGAAGAAACTGAAGAAGATAAGAGTTAAGAAGAGGGTTGAAGTGGGGAAGGGGGAGAGGGTTGAAAAGATAAGCGCATTTTGGTGAAGCTGCGTATCGAGATTATCTCGCGTATTTCCTCTTGCTCGGTTAAGACCGTTTTTGCGGTTTTGTCCTTGGCAACATAGCTAGCAAGGTACTTGGAAATAGAAAGAGAGAAAAAGAGAGAGAGAGAGAGACACATTTAACGTTGTATTAAAGGTCCGATAACATGATGCTCGAGGAAAGTTGCTACGCCATTAAGATAATCTTCCAGAAGCAGTATTATACGTTACTGTGAGAAAGAGAAGGATAGAGGAAGACGTAAGAAGATTCCTTTTCTTCCTAGTATTCCGCGAAGGAAGGAATGAACGAGTCGTGGTGGCTGAAAATGAAGGGGGGTTAGGGGATAAAGAACATGAAGTGAAAGTCAGATTACAAGACTAACTTTTACCTAAGACCAATACGCGAAACGTGATTACGCTAGTACGATGTGTAAACATTTCAATCTAAAGTTTATTTCGATTTACTATTGTGTACTGTAGTTTTATCAATGCCTTGTCTATCTCTCTCTCTCTCTCTCTTCGTCTATGTATTCAGTTTCTTATTTTAAAACTTCAATCAAAACTATCATACTGTTTGAACATTTACTCCTCTGTTTTATTCTTTACTATGTATGCAGTTCTACCTGTGTCATCCTTACTGCGTTTCTTTTTCTATCCCTTTTTCTCTTCTGTCCCGTTCTTTGTATACTGAAAGAAGAAACCGTAAAAGAAAGTCAACATCGTTATCGCTTTCGTTTTATCGGAATAAAACTACACAACGTGGGATTTGATTCGATCAACTGAGAAGAAGGTGATCCAAATAGATATTACATGTGAAAATATTTCAAATATTCTCGATTACAATTTAATAGAATGAGATCAGCTTGTATTTCATTGCAATATTATCGTTGATACTCGTTTATTTATACACGTAAACGTTAACAAGCAATTAAATTCATTTGAAAATTCAAATCATTGTATGAGAAATCCTAATTAAAATTTAATCTCAATTAAAATAACGTTTCATTTTTAAGCTCGCATAAAATTGTTATTCTTTAAAGATACATGACGATAAAAAATATTGGTGAAACGTAAATTATATTCGAAATAATGACCATTAAATATATAATACCTTTTGGTTTCATTTAATTAATTAAAGTTATCGACTAAATTGTTAATTTGAATAAACAACAATGATAAAATAACAAAGATCAATAGAATCTTAATATTGAAAAGATTCTAAAAATGATAATTAAAAAAGTTAATTTCGACTATGCCAAAGAAATACATTGAAATAAAAGTCTTACAAGAAGTTAACTTTAAGAATAGTTCGTATCTTTATAGAATAATTCGCAAAGAAATTGTTTACGTGACGTCATAAGAATATACATGGACTAGTAGATTCTAGCTAGTAAGAGAAAAAAACTCACCGGTGGGCAACATTATGAATGCAATTTGTTTGAACTATCCTCAACGGAGAGTATGAACGAAGCTAACATGTACACGGTGGAACGAATGAAAGAACGAACGTACGAACCACGTAGGAATAGGTATACCATGTACTATATGCTAGAAAATAGAGGAACACTTGAAACACATAGAAAGTACTACAAGTTCAACTCGCATTATGCGAACATTACGAAGCGAACGATATTATCCGAGTGATTGATGTGTTTACTTTAAACGTATAAACTCTTTCTCTTTCTCTTTCTCTATTTTTTTTTATTATACACTTAACTTAAAGACGTTTGCATAAATCTTGTTAAGCATCATTAACTTTTCGTATTCATATTTTGTTATATCAATTAAACACATATTTCATCGAGTATCATCCCACTTATGAAAAATTTCAATGTAATCGTTAAAATATAGAAAATTTGTAATCGTGAAACAAATAAAATTGATATTAAATAAAATAAAAAAAAGAAAAAAGGAGAAAAAAGATATAAAGACAAATACACCAAATGCACAGAGTTGAAAAAGAAAATCAATCTTTTTCTCTATTTTCTCTCTCGTTCTTTCTTGAATCGTTAGTTTTAGTTTTCACTCGAGTTAGTATGTCTTTCGAAAATACGATAGTTCTTCCAATCGTACAGGGAGTTACCGATAGAGGTGAATACAGTGAAAGGATACGTCCATCTCTTTCACCGTATCGAAATCGATCTCGACGTCGACCAAAGACGTTTGGGGTTAAATAAGATCGGCATCGATTTAAATTCACTGTTCGCGATCTACTTTTTTCCTAAAAGAAAAGGAAAATGAGAACAAAAAAGGAAAAAGAAAAAAGAAAAAAGAAAAAAGAGAATGGAAAATAAAGGAAAATAAATGTTCGAGGAGAAAGAAGAAACGCAAAGTGCATATCGATGGCTCGAGTCACGAAATTGGCTTAATTAACCGCTACGAAAACGACGTCGTTTCGTTATATTTTAGAAGAGAAATTCTGGTAAGTGAGAGAGGAAGAAATGTTGGCGAGGAGGGAGGGAGGGTTGTAGTTAGGGGGTTGAAAGAGGAAATTGCCTCGACGAAACGAAGCACGAAACGGTGCGTCTAATACGCGCCACTGATAATCGCTACCCTCGAAGGAAATTCACGAACGGGGGTGTACGGAGGTGGTTAGTTGGGGTAGGTAAAGGGGTAAGGGGTGCCAAAAGGTGGCCAGTGGTGGTTTGTTAAACGAGAAGACTCCTGTAGAAAACGTTAATTATTTATTCCTTGGGAAGAATTCATTTATTCGGCAGCTTATTCTTCGATAAAATTGATAAAAGAAAAAGAATAAAAATATGATGATGGTGGTGATGATGGTGATGATGATGGAGATGAAGCACTCTTTGGATTATCTTTATTGGAAATGGACGGCGATTACAGTTGGATGGGCTGGATTAAATGAAACTTGGAAGAAGCTTGCATTTTCTTTCTTTCATTCATTCTTTTTATTCTTTCGTTCTTTCTTTTCGTTACTTTTTATTTTTCCTTATACTGACACTGCAATCAAGAATTGATTAACTTGTTCTCTTATTATTATTAAATGCATTTTTATACCTATTTTAGATATAATTAAGTTTCTTGTTTTTTTTCTTTTTTTTTTTTTATCATTGTCTGTGACTTAATTGTCGAATCAATTATTACATTCAAGTTAAAAATATTAAGAATGTAGAGATTCTACTTTATTGGCTTTTTTTCTATCTTTTCAATATTTTTAACTCTAAAATTGCATCAAGAGTATATTTAATTGTCCTGATTCTTAAATTTATTTATATCTTATCGAATTTTATCATCGTCTGTAATTTTATTATTAACTCGATCGTTGAGGGAACACATCATTTCTATCTATTTTTATGATTTCTCATTCTCCATAGGGGATAAGTTCATTTACCTTTATTTGTTTTCTTCGTATACCTACATTTATGCGTTTATATTATAATTCATAATTATATTATAAATATATATATAATTGTAACAAGGAGAACGAATTAATTAGCTAATTATCTTTTCATCTTTCCATATTATTCTTTTTTTAACTGATACTGCGTTTGGAATAAATCAATATCTTATCATTGTTGATTATAATTTTAAGTTATCTTCATTTACTCGTTGACCTAAATAATCTTCATTTATTAATTTTATTATTAACGTAATTGACAAGTAACGAGCACAGAAATGATCTTTATCTCAATTATTTTTATTCGTCTTATTGCAGACCCTGCATTAAACAAGAAAAATCAAAAATTATATTTGTAATTATTTTTATCATCTTTTTATTATTTTATGTTATATGTGTATAATAAATAATTATCATTATAATATATACGGTGTATCAATTGATTTAATTATTGAAAAGATTTTCGTTAAATTTCATTGAATGAATTCAACGATTGATTGATATATATATAAATTAAAATAAGAAATATATAATTAACTAAATGATGAAATATATTATTGAAGAGTAATAAAACTAGTATAATAAATAAATGAATCGAATAAATAACATAAGACAAAATCTCTTTCCCGTGTATTAATTAAATCTGTCTATACTATATCATTCACGCTCGTATTGCCTTTTCGCACTTGTATGCAGTTCCAACATATGCAAATGACGTTTTATAAAAAGAAAAAGCATTTGTTGAAAAGTCAATAATAACTACCAAACACCGAAAGCTTATTTTCTGTCTCTCTTGTTTTGAAGATTAACAACGTTTCCGAGAAAACGTATACGAAAGTTGCTTTATATTTTTCCATCAAACATCAAACACCACGACCTTTGCCGAACTGAATTTTAAATAAAGTCTTTGCGAATGTTTATTAATTCAGTAATTAGTCAGCTTATAATATAGTGCAACGTAAAATTATTTTACAAACCAATGGAACTTTGTTTTTCAATCTGTTTGATGTTTATGACACGAAAACGTGATATTTTTTAATTTATATATGAGCGTGTGTGTGTGTGTGTATATATGTATATGCGCATGAATTTCTATCGATTACGATAAGAAATGAGTTAAACGAATTCTGATTAAATTCTATATTATTTGTAAATGCTGAAACGAGGGAAAATAAATAATCGAGAAATGATTGAATTACTTCAAAGTTAAACAGAAAACATGATTTTATAAATTTCGAGAGAAAAGTATAAATCTGTTTTTTTCAAGACGTAACTTATGGCTTTTTTTTTATTCCGTCCGAATGGAATAATAGTTTGTTAAATTATCGGAACAATAGAAAATTTAACAATAGAACAATAGGCCTTAGTAGACAAATCAAACAATAGAGGCACGAGTCTATTATTACTACGTCTGCCAATTTGACAGGAAAATCAAATAACAAAACAATTTTTAAGCTGTCTTTTTTTTATTTCTTATAATATTACAATTATAATATTTAGTAGATACAAGTTCTTTGTCCAATTATATTTTATGTTAAATGTCAAAAATATTAATTTAAATTAATTAGATCAAAAGTAAAAATGCATTTCAAATGTGAATTTGTATAATTCTTCTGAAATAAAACGGCATAACAATATAATTTAAGAATGATCGTATATTTTATCCAAATAGAATATAACGAAATATTATTTAACACGACAAAAAACCCAATTTATTTTCATTGCATCTGTCGAACTACGCGTACTTGAAAAAAAGAGAGAGAAGAAAAACATTTGATACGTTCGTTATTATATAATATTTAATTTATTTAATATGACAAAAGAAAAAAAAACAATTTTCTAGAAACAAACATTTATCTCATGACAATTTTAAATACGATTTAAATACAATTGTGTTGAAATAAAATTGATATATCTAAAATCTACGTAGAAAAAAATCTCTACAAAATATTCTATTAAATAATATTGAAAATAAATCGAGATCACAATATATAAGATAAAAACACTTTTGACCATCGTAAGCCCTGACGAAAAATCACGAGTCTGACACGTGTGTTTTTTATGTTCAACCCGATCAACAACGTACGTATCATAAAGTGTTACGAGTCTCACGCGATACTGTAAGAAATGAAATAAATCATTAAGAAGTAAAAACCCCACCCTTAAAAATATTTCATTTATATATCATTTGAATAGGAAAAAAAAAAAGAACAAACACAGAAAGCTAGTTAGTATAATTTAACAGTAACGCGTGTCCCAAAACACAGATAATTCAACTGGAATCGTGGAATCCCGAAGGAAGGGAAGAGGATGGAAGGGTGATTCAAGAAGAAAAAGAGGAAAAGACGAAGACGGAAAGAAAGAGGAAGGGTGGGAGGAGGAGGGGGAGGGTTATTTTGGTCTAGAAGAGGAACGTACCAACGACGACGCACGTAGAAAAGGAGAACAAGCAGTGCTCGAACGATGAGACGTGTCATCAGATAGGGATAGAAAGGGGAGGGATGGATCAGAGATGGGGGATGGAAGGAGGTGGGTTAGTAAGAGTACAAGAGGGGGATGAAAAGAGAGATGGGATTCGGTTATAAGGGTGGCAGCGCTGCAACGGCCAACCCTGGAAACTCAGACGGGGTTGGTCCGACAGGTCTCTCAGTCGCGGACAAGCCGCAAACGCGAAGACAACATTTCGCGCGCGATTACTATAACCAACATTTATATATATGTATATGTATATGTATATGTATATGTTCGATATAAATATTCTCGTTATTAACGCGTGACAATCATCGTTTTCTCCATTATTATCATCATCTCTAACGTTAAATCTCATCTTCCAGGGAAATTAATTGTCGAGTAAAAAAGAAAAGAAAAGAAAAAGAAATAGAAATAGATAAAAACGTAAATATATTCAATATACGATATATAATATAATAATTGATATACCATATAATATTATGATCGTTAGACAAGTATTAAGAACTTTTTTTTTTCGACAAAAGGGGTGTTGTTATATAGATAGCCACGTGGTATTAAATCGTTCAATTGTATTAATACCAATTGTTTCAATATTTTGTCCGAGCTATTAATTTTATCTACACGTTGATTTATATTGTTAATCTTAAAATTAATAAACTTGCGAGGAATCTTTTTTTTTGTTTTTTTTTTTTTTTTATTTCTTTTCTTCTTTTAATACAGTTCGGAGATCGTAAAAATAATATTGACGATTCTTTAGTTTTGTATCCCGATTAAAGTTTGAAATACTTCGATCTCGTAAAGGGTTACGACTTAACTCTCAGCTCGCGTTACTTTCTAGCTTGTTTACGATAGTATGCGAGCAACTTTAACGTTACTTAAAGTTATTACTCATGAGTGAATTTTTCATGAAACTTAATCATCATTTTCCCCCTGGTTTTTTTTTCCTTATTTCATTTCTGTTTTAACACACAAACACTCATACATAGACATATGTACTAACACACGTATATAGTTTCTAAGTAATCATTGATAGGATAAATAATATCGTGACGATAAAATGTAACATTACGAAACGATTGATTTTCTTCGAAAACAAAGTCAAAGGGATACTCACTGGTACGGGACAACTTTGACACGAGTACTATCTTGGATTTTATTTCTTTGAGTATAAAGAAGAAGAAAACGAGGAAGAGGAAGAGGAAAAAAAAGAAGAAGAAGAAGAATAAGAAAAGAAAGAGAAAAAGAAAGATCGATAACTTTGGTTCAACTTTTACGTTGGACTGGTCAGTTTCGTGGATAAAAGTGCGCGTTCGTGCTATTGGCTACTACTACGACATACTACTACTCAAAGCAGTAACACGAACAGCTCTCAAGTTTTTATTTGGAAAATCCGGTTTTATGTTGTCTCCTGTTACCCAAACGTTTCGTCGAGAAAAGGATATTATCTTCGATTCGATAATTCGTAATTCGTGATGAAAAACAGAAAAAAAAAAGAAAAAAAAAAAGAATAAAAACATAACGAAAGGGAGAGACAATCGTGCTCTCTCGTAGTTTTTGAGATTTTTTTCTACTTTCGTTTTATAACCCGACCATTTTTGTTTTATTATTTTTCTCGAATATATAGATTGTACAATTTTACCCAAGACCGATATAATTTGTGATGAAAAAATACGAAATTGGAGATAACCGTACCGATTTTTATTCGAATATAAAAAAGATTTTTCAGCAGGATTTTTTTCTACCCCTCTTAACATTACTATTTTTTCTTTTATATATATATATATATATATATATATTCCTGTAACAAATTTGTTCGCTACTCTTAACGTTTACCATTTCTCTATTTTCCTATTTTTGTTTTTTTTTTCTTTTATTTTTTGTATCGTTAAAAAAATATATACTTTATCAGAAACATTTTTCCTCTTTTTTTTTTTTTCTTTTTTCTATTTTCTCGTTACAATATTTTTCAATCTTTCCTTCTATAATTTTATATCGCGATGTATATATATATATATACGTATCTTTTTCACAAGAAAGGAAAGAAATGAAGAAATAAAGATAAAAAAAAATAAAGAAAAATAAAGAAAAATAAAGAAAACCTATTCTTGTATCATATATCATATCGAACGTAAGATTCCATTTGTGTCGAAAGAGAAGACACACACTCGCAAAGAGGATCCCATCGTTTACAGAAATAAATCGTCTCTCTCTCTCTCTCTCTCTCTCTCTCTCTCTCTCTTTCTTTCTTTCCTTCTTTCTTACATTTTTCTTTGCAAAGAAAAGTATCTTTCTCTTTCTTTCCTTTTCTCTCTTTTTCTCTTTCCATTCTCTGAATCTTTCTATCACTCGACGAGTCAATGATCATTAAAACTTTAATTGAAGATGACAGTTCGTTTCTTGTTCGTTCGACTACTTGCAATTAACGTTACATAACGTTTGTCACGCCTACATTCGTTGGGTTCGACGTTACCAAAATTTCAAGGGTGACACGTTCCATCGCGAATTCGTGAGAGAACATTTAAACTACAGTCGTTTAAGAACTCATTCTAATCCAACCCTCTTCTTACATTTCCTCCCCCCTTTCCACCTCCTCCTCATCCTCCTTCCCCTCCTTCTCTAAATTTTCCCCCGTAAGTTCTCTCTTTCTAAATTTATAATTAGATAGAGAGTGTAATCGTGGAAAAGGGTCGAATTGTGTCGAATCGAAACTCGTGGATTTGTTCTATGTCGTCTAGTAACCCGAATAGTATTAGAACATTTCTTTTGAAAGAACATTATTTCCCGCGTAATCGAAGTCACTCTCGTTTGTCTCTTCTCTTCTTATTCGGGTTCTTCAATAGATCCTTTTTTGACCTCTCTTTTACTTTTTACTGAAATATCTTTCTATCTCTCTCTCTCACTTTTTCTCTCTTTCTTTCTTTCTTTCTTTCTTTACCACGTGATAACGCAAGTACTTCGAGTAAGTACTTGGCTTCTTTCCTTTCAAGCTTTTTTATCGTGAACCTTTTTCAACGAGCAGCCACATAAGTTAATCACTCGATTTTACTATTAGATATTTGCTCTTTACTTAATCATGGGAATATACACAACGTTGGAGAAAAGTTTGTCGATAGATTAAAGTTCTTTTTCATATTCTTTTCTTTTAACATTTCGATGTTTAAATTTTCGTTAATGATTTTAACGGAAAAATTCATTCAATCAAGATTTCATTCATTCCCAATTTTAGAAGAAAATCTTTTCTATTAGGGCGCATAACGCATCGTCGAACTACATTTAACTCAGTAGGAGTTAGGTCAGACATTATTCGGGCGTAAAATGGAATTTGGATAATCGATGCCTCGTATCGTACAACCTGACACACGTCACTCTTCAATCGTGATAAAGATACTTTAATAGCTTAACAAATATTACGTAAGTTACATATAACATTTACTCAAATTTGCATTGTAACTTGTTATTGCGAAATATATCATCCAAGTTAATCAAATAAATTCAATGTTTTATAACGATAACAATAAAATATGTTATATAATTATTGAATTTGATTAAATAATATTAAACGACAAACAAATATGAAAGATGGACAGAAATTTTCTACCACGTGTTTTTCTATCTATCCTAAAAATATGTATACGTGGATGATACTTTTCTATTCTCGTGAAAGAGTATAAGAACTGTAAAAGCAAGACCCAATTACATCTCGTTCGTGCAAAATTGGAGGAATATATACAGGACGTTTAAGATGCCTTAACTACCCCAGGATTTGTACCCTCGCACCAACCACCACCCTCGAGAATTCCTCTCGACTATCTTTACCGAATCCTTCCTCCTACCTTTCCGCCACCACCACTCTTCTTTTTGCCCTCTTAATGCCAAAACAACTTCTTTTATTTCTCATTTTTTTATTTTTTTCCTTAATATTATCGAGTAAGAGAAAAATAAAGATTCAAATTTTTAACATTTTATCTATGAATGCATATATATATATATGTAATTTACTCTTCCATTTTGAATATTATAATCTTATTATCGTTATCTCGTTTCCGTTTACTTTATTGGTCAATCTTAAGTTTAGTCTTCTTTTTTAACGTAACGAGTTTTTCTCGATACAGTTTGACCTACGAAAAGAACTTTTCTTTTATCCACCATTTTTTTGTACCTCTGCTCCTTAATTTTGTTCATTTAATAATATCTCTCTCATCGTAATTCGTTATAATAATCTACTTATATTAGTTAGATTAGATTGAGTTTATTTAGTTATTCTTTTTAACTCGTTCTTTTTTTCTTTTTATTAATTATTATCACACATTGTTCTTTTTATCGGTTTTTCGTGTTTCTTTTTTTTTTTTTATTATCAGGAAACGTACTACTACTACTACCGGTTTTTAATTTTCAATTAAAATTCGGAATTCGATATTATATTTCTTTTATCTTCGTTCAATTTTACTTCTGCAATCGAAATTATTAATATCGTTTTGTATTAGTATTTGAAAAATATTGCATAACATTATATCTCTACTAATATATATATATATATCAATGAACATTCTTCAGAAAAATTCCATAAATTTTTACTATACTATTTTACTTTCTTTCTTTTTTTTTTTTAATAAATATTCCCCACCCCCCGAGAAAACTTCTCGGCCCATGAAATCAAGTTTTATTTTATCTTTCTCTCCCTCTTCTTCTTCTTCTTCTTTTTTTTTCTCTATCTCTTGGAAAGTAGAACGTTGCACTCGCAGTCCAATAATCGTGTCCTTTTCATTCTACACAACTACGTATAACATGTTACTTTTACGTATGTGATCGAACGCGCGCGCGCCATATAAGCACGCTCATCACCCACCCACCCTCTCCTCTTCATCCCTTCCTCCTCCTCCACTAATTCACAAATCGATATATTCCGAGCAAATGCGATCGTGAAAATTGCATATAACAAATGAGCATCAAGCGGAAAGGAAAATCGTCGGTTAATATAACGCGTGTATTATAAATTTGTTTCATTAGCATAAATTGCATAGATTCGAGTTAGTTGAGAGAATGGTGGTGGCGGATAGGGGTGTGGGATAGGTTGCAGGAACTCATGGTAAAACGTGGAACAATTTGATCTTCATTTATTTTTTAAAACGGACACAGATAGGAATACGAACGATATTATTATGTTTGTCAGATCTAATTAATTAGATCCCAGTAGAGAATTTTTATATTATTATACTTGAAAAATTTTCATCTGTGAAACATTTTAAAATGCAAATAGAAAATTGTGAATCGTGTTCGTTCTTCGACGAAAATCTACTCTGTCATTTACACGAAATTATAACAAAGAAAATTCTTATATTATTTATTTAGAAAAAAAATTAGAAAATGTATTAGATGATGATCATATTATATCGATTTGTACAAAACTAGTTCAGTACTTTTGTGCGTGTTGATTAAATGTGTAAGACGATCGATTAATTAGCACTTAATAACTAGTGGGAATAGAATTTAATGCATAAATGTGTATGTGTCTACGAGAAAGATAACAATTTAATATAACACATACGTTTTCGGAAAAAAAATAAAATTTATTTCTTCCGAATCGTAAAATAAAATATTTGCATCGAAAAGCTTAACAAGAAAAATATTTTCATTAATTAATTGAACAATTTTAAACGTTTCATTATTTTTACCGTAACATTTTTTATTACAGTATCGATTTATACGACAGCATAATATATATTTTTAAATCGTTTCAAAAGATAAAAATATAAAAAAATATTTCTTTATGTATTAAAAAAAGAAGAAGAAAAAAGCAAACGATCCAATTAAAAATTCAGGAAAACTTTGACATCCAGTAAAAGATACAGCAAATTATTTTATTAAACCATGCATTTTTTAATTTTATATAATTTTCCAATGCAATTATATATAATTATTACAACTAACAATTTCTCTGTCTATGTTTCAGATAATCCCAAAAAAGAAGAAAGAAAAATAACTGAAGATTAGAAAATAGAAGAATAGTGAAATCTTTTTATAGAAATGACTCTTAGGTGTTAGATAAAAGGAATGAAATAAATAGACAGGAAAATAAGGATAGACGTTTTGACGTAAGTGTATCATCGGTGTATATCTCTGTGTATGTGTATAAACGCGTGGGTGAATCTTTAAAGGAAATAAAGATAGAGAAGGAAGGAAGAAGTACGCTTATCGAAAGAATGAAAAAAACTTTGTGAAAAAAGAGGCTAAGGGAATTAGATAGAAAAAAAAAAGAATAAAAAGAAGAATAAGAATAAGAAGAAGGTAGGAAACCGTGGGATTATATCTGGCATCGATTAATGTATACCACGATCCGTGCTTAATGGAGCGAGGTCAAGGCGAGTGCCGTGTACGAGGAGGATGACGAGAGGTGCTTCTTCGAGGACGAAAACGAAGAAAAAAAAGACAACGACGAGAACGAGAACGTTGACTAAAATCAGAATTACTTTTACAAAGACATCGGTTACGACGAATAACACGAATATTACGAAATCAACTCTTCTAATCAAGAAGAATACGAAGAGGTGGTAATTCGAATTGTGTGCAAAAAGTTCGCATCGGCTTGTTTCTTTTTTTTATTTGTGTGTTTTTTATTTTTTTTGGTATTATTATTATTAAATCGAATTGACGACAAAGAACAGCTGCACCACCAGAGATATTTTCTCGTGTGACCGGTATCCCTTTATCCCATCTTCTATCTATCTATCTATTTCTCTCTCTTTCTCTCAGTTCGTTTATCTATCTGTCTATCTCTTACACATGTTACATAGATACACGTATGACACGTTCTCCTCTTGCAATTCCAAGGACCCTCATACGGGTAATTTGGCATACGTATCGATCCTCCTACTGTGAACGTAGGTGATAATTTATAGGATTCCCCCAGAAATGGATGTAATACCTTCGTGAACTCGTTTCAATTTGATTTTAATTTAGAAACACTGAACTAAAGAAAAAGATATACATATATATATATANTTTATAGGATTCCCCCAGAAATGGATGTAATACCTTCGTGAACTCGTTTCAATTTGATTTTAATTTAGAAACACTGAACTAAAGAAAAAGATATATATATATATATATATATATATATATATATATATAAACGTAGTTTAGTAGATTCACAGGTGGAAAGAAAATTCGTAAGATTTTTCTAAGATTTTCTTACACGTACTATAGGACACGTGCCGAAAAAAAAAAGAGCAGAAACGCGTGTATAAAATTATATTACGAATATCACTCGTGTGTAGGGTGATACGTAAGATCGTCTTGAAATTCGCATGTGTATTGTGTGTCTTTGCGTGTATGTATAAGAGAAAGAAAGAGAAAAAGTTAGAAGTAAAAAAGGATAACTGTATCTCTCCATCAGAGTATTATATTATCCATATATTCCAAACCTCTATTCGTTTATCTATTTTATTTTTTATTATACTTTTCCTCACAATCTCTGATTTGTCTAAGTACATACGTGGGTGTCTGTCTGTCTGTCTGTCTATCCATCTACCTATCTATCTGACTGTGTTTTATCCAGCTCGAGCGGAAAAAGTCGTTAAAGAAAATTTGAGAGAGAAATAAAGAATCGGTTTACGGAAGAAAGGGAGAAAGGGAAAAAGGGAGAAGGGGAGGAAAGAGAGAGAGAAAGGAGATACATTTTCTAAGACGCGGAATATCGCACGTAATATCGCGCAAAACGACGACGACGACGACGACAACAACCAAGGAAAAGGTACGAACACGGGAAAGCAGATAAGCGTTAAACTGCCGAGAAGAAGGTGTAGATAGAGAAGAAGGAAGGGGGTGAAAAAGGGGGTTGAGGGTGAACGGGCTACAGCGCAGGAGGAAAAGGAGGACGAGGAGGAGGAGGGGGAGGAGGAAAATAGTGTACGCGCGTGTCACTCCGTTCTCTCGTGGATATATACATATATATATATATATATATATATAGATATATATTTATATGTACATATATATATATATGTGTGTGCGTGTAGCTCCGTGTGTATGTGACAGTGTTATTTACCAAGTACGTCGTCGCGCGAGTGACTGACAATAAACGCGTCTAGCGGAAAGTAAGACGCGATTTTCTTCAATTTTCACGCGTCTCTTTTCTCCACCCCCACCCACCTTCTCTCCTCTTCTCACCCAGTTCTCTCTATTTTTCTCTCTCTCTCTCACTTTTTCATTTTTATATTTTCTTTTCTTTCTCATCATTCATTTTTTCGTTTTCTCGTTCATTCTCACTCACTCACTCACTCACTCACTCGCTCACTCACTCGCTCATACCTTTAACTCTCTCTCTCTCTCTCTCTTTCTTTCTTTTTATTTCTCTATCTTCCTTTATTTGTTTCTGACTCGGCGAAGAGGAAACTCAGATATATCCGGAGATTTTGACGGGAAGAAGGAAGAAGGTGGGAGGAAAGGTGAAACGGCAGGATGGAGGACCGCCGTGGAAAGTGGCTCTACGCCGTTTTGCATCTACTGACATTTCTCTACAGGCACGCTGGTGAGTTTTCATTATCTCTCTCTTTTTTTTCTTTTTTTTCTTTCCCCCTATATATATGCATTTTATCTTCGCGCTTGTGTTGTTGTTGTTTTTTTTTCTTTTCTTTCCTCATACATTATATTTCCTTTTTATCTCTATACTTCAGTATATCAAGCTAATATTAACTCGTTAACTCTTGCGAAATTTCAGATAATTTTCTTTTACCCCACTTATGATAATATAAAATAAATCATTAAATAATATAATTAAATCAACACGTTTAATAATAATCTCTTATATTGATTGAATAAATATTGAGATATTAGGTTGTATTAGGAAAAGTAATGACATGTAATTTTGTCGGCGTTTAATTATACGAAAATTTCTTGTTTCAAAAGCGAGACGTATTTTAAAAAAAATAATGTACAAACACATTAATATCGTTTTATTCGATTATTATTAAAAACAGAAAAAAAAGAAACGTGTTATTCAATGCATCGTAAAAATTTAGATAGGATAAATTCCATAGAACCTTCATCTTATTCTTCGAGAGTCGGAGATCGAAATTAAAAAACGTTGAAGGTATTTTCATTTCATATTCTCACGCGATTCTTCTAGAATTACGCACATAGAAATATCGCATAATATTCTTTGGAATTTTTCACTCTCTCTCTCTCTCTCTCTTTCTTTTTATCTTTCTCTCTCATTCAGTAGCTCGTAGACGACGCTTGCATTTATTTCTATAAATTGAAAAGCCTTTTATATTCTATCCGGAAGGATTTTATTATATTCAACTATATATTAATAATCCTTTACTTAATTTCTTCCCACACACATATATATATATACAATATATCTATATATGTATTCATCCGTTTTTCGTCCCTTTTCATTCATCTTTTATTTTTTCAATTATTTTTTACATTTTTCTTCAAGAGAAAAAAAAGATCGAATGGTAAATTAAAACTTGTATCCTTCGAACGAAATTACCACTTTTCTGTATACATGTATACTGATCATCGTTATATTCAAAATCACTCAAACATGAACGGAAAATTGTAACATATATCATAATAATCAGCGGTGACTAACGATGCAAATATTAGTTCAAATTAGTGAGATTCAAATATTCATTTCAATGAAATAATTAAATGATTTAAAAAGTATACAAATCGAATAATATTAAGTATCATATTAACCGTAACAATTTGACAAATAAATAAGATAAATAATCGTATATTCATATTAGATACATTATTTTTCTATACTTATACGTGATAGTATTTTTTATTTAGGAATAATAATGTTGGTGTTGTTAAAGAATTCGAGTTTAAACTAGACAATATTTTTATATGGGTTTGCTTAATTCAGTAATATATTAATCTATCATTAAAATATATAAAGAAAATTCTAATGTTACCTTAATTTTAACGAAAATAAATGAAAAACTAATTGACGTACGTATGTGTTAAATTCCTAATGATTATAGAGTTCAACTTAATTATTATAACATTTGACGACATAATATATGTCCATTATATTATAACAAAAATTTCATTTCGTCATACGATAATGAAGTTATAGAAAATTAGTTGGACATATTGAATGCATTAACACGTGCATCATCGGGCCGCGTTGATTTCGTCGAACGAAGTGCTAATAATCCGAAAATAATGAACCATTTTATTTTTATATGCATTTCTCTGTAGAATTGAATACCTGTGCAAGGGGCTATAGTTGTTTAGGTAAATATTTTCAAAGTGAATTATCGATAGGTAATACGTTCGTGTATATTCTTAATAATACCCAACAGATGCATGTATACTTAAGCTTGTCTAATGTCAATCATAAATAGGATATACGCATACACATAAACCTTTGAATATTTGCGTAATGTGTACCTTATTACCTACACGTAACGTGTAACCGTGGTTAAGCATAAACCGGTCCAAATGAACCGCAATTAGAGACCTGATTTAACTCACGATGGGAAACAGGAATGAATAAGTTGATTGAAATTAGGAACGACCTTTTGTGAATGTCTTATGCAATCGCTATGATGAATGGTGATCAATTAATATCATTTCTAATAATAAATGAGACTTTACCCTAATTTTTCTTTAAAGTTTCACTTCAACTTTCTAAAATTTCGCGAATAATTTTAATTAGAATTTAATAATAAGTTCATCGCGTAATTAAATATGATTTTTATGAATGTCTTATCGAGAGAATTACATTGTAAAAATGATTGTATAATAAATAGTTTTTGAATAAGAGGTAATTCAAAACTAAGGGATTAGAGACTTGGGGATAGAAAATTATTATCGGTAAAGGAGAATATATATATATACAGCGATCGTGTTTATTTTTTAAGTATGATAGATATCTTTCTGTTGAAGAAGAGTGCAAAAAGGGTCACTGATAAGCACGCTGTCGTGTGTCGCGACAATATCTTTGAAATATTTGCTGGCACGAGCGCTTTAGTTATCGACAGCCGACGATACATGATGCAGTTCTATTTTCTTAAACGATGAACGAAGCTGTTTAAAGTTTGTTAGCACTATCTTCTACTATGTATCCAACTAATTTCCATACCATAAACAAAACTGCCAATAAAACTTTATTTTCATCAAATAGATGAATATTCAATAATTAAATCATTTGCGAAAAGGAAAATTATCTTTTTGAATGAAAAGAAATCGAAAGTATGATATAATATATTATTTATTTAATAATATTACTTTAACTATAATATTTTTTTGTCATATATATATATATCACTGGATAAAATGTTTATAAATTTTTTAATATATTGTTTTAGACATAGAATGATTGAGAGAAGTACGAATGCTTTTCGCAATATCTCGATTTCTTTTATTACAGATTTTATTTGTATCGACATTTTTGAAATATTGAGATTTTTATGAAATTTGAAACGAACTGAGACCGACACTACCACGTTTTATTTAATTAGACGATATATCAACGTTATAGATTTCTGTCTAAAAAAAAAAATATTCTACGTGAAAGTACGTTAAAATATGCACGAAATAGAAAATAATTGAAAAGAAAGATGATGAATTAGTAATAAAAAAAAAATAAAAAAGGAGAGAATTTTATGATATAGATAAATTATTGATCAAATCAATTTGTGTAAATATTTGACTTAGGCCATTGTCGTAATTACCAAGACAATTATAATAAATATGATAACAAAGATTAATTAAACAATTTAGCGGTAGTATAACGATAATAACGTCGATTTGCAACAATATTTATCACCCTTATTCCCATCGTATTAGTATTCGAGTATCACCACACGTGCATAGTAAATACGAACGCGTATCCGCAGTAATTCAATAAAATGACGAGTAGTTTCAGCTAAAAAACTTCAAACTCGATTATCTACCGTGTCTCATTAACGCGTTGTCGTGTTACTTCCCTGCTTTTCTATCTCTCTCTCTCTCTCTCTCTCTCTCTCTCTCTCTCTCTCTCTCACACACTCTCTCTCTAACTCTCTTTCCCTCTCTTATTCCACACACCGTTCACTTTGTTGCCTTAGGGAAAATAAACATCGTTCGAATTAACAGAACAAATTTTCCTTCTCCACCCTTCGAGAATATATTTCTCTCTCTCCCTCTCTCTCTCTCTCTCTCTATTTATCTTTCTCTCGTTTTCTTTCTATCTCTCTGTAACATATATTCTCCTCTAAAAATTAGTATACCTTCTCTCCTCTTCTCTTCATTCTCTCTTTCTATTCTTTTTGTGTTTTTTTTTCTTTCTCTGTTTTATGTATCTAATCTTCTGTAAACAATTACTAGCCTATTTACTGGCAAGAATAAAAAAGAGGAGTTTGTTTAATTGTTACTTCGAATTTATTTCCGCAAATTAAAATAACCGTCCTATCCAAAAGTACTTTCGAAATGTTACCAAATTATCCTGATTCGGAAAGATAATTCGGTAAATCTCGGTTAATCCAGCAAACACATACACACACTCTTGGAAAATCGCTTACCGATCTCTATTCATTTTAACTGATTGTGAGAGAATTGTAATTAAAACATTTTTAAAGGTAAATTCGTATAAAAAAAAAAAAAATCGAAAAGAGTAAATTTGTAGTTTTATTTTTACATCGCCTGTGTATATCAATTTCAATATTGACCAAAATTTAAAACACTGGTCTGTATTAATTTTATTTATCCATTTGGACTAAAACATTTTTTCTATAAAGCAATTAAAAAACCAAATAGAAACAGTGTTTCGTATATAAACGTATAGTTATAGAAATTAATAATCATAGAAATGATTGGACATTTGTTTGCAATATTTAAATGCGGTTGTATCACGCTTCGAATACATAATTAAATTATTTACCCACATGTAAATCATTATTTTCATAATAAATTTTCATTAATTATCTCATATAAATAATATCGAAATAATGTATACACATGCAAAATGTATATGCAAAATTTGATAAAATATTTATAATTATTAATCGTATCTATTAATTATTAGTATACACGAGGATTGGTTAGTCGAATAAAAAAAAAATAAATCATAAAATTTGATCTTGATTGTAAGTATTAAAGTAATTCAAAGCGTCAAAGCTATCATAGTTCGTCGTTAATAAAATTCATGAGATACGTGATGGTGAGAACGTGCTCGTATGTCGTAAGAACAAATAAAGGGATAAAGATAAATCATCAATGTAACGTCACAACGTTCGCGGAGATGTGACTGAGCCGTTCGAAAGCTCATTATTATAATACTAATGTTTCTATGGTAGAAAAGCACTATGCCAGCCAGAGCATAGCATTAATATTCATGTCGGTAACAGCCCACGATCACAACGAGAACGAGATTTAAGACTATGAAAATGTTATTGAAATGAAACTAATCTTCTTCTATCCTATCTCTGCAATGCCAATCATTTAAAATATCAGTCAAATTTAACTCACCAACTTTGATTATATCCTTTTTGTTTTATCTCTTTCGTATTATAATTTTTTCATTTTGTTACACCAAAGAAGTATAACTTCTTAATATAACACACGCGTATACGCATAAGTATCGATTACTGATTTATTTTTCTTCAATAAAAATCATTATTTTTCCCCTATTTTTAATAGTTACATGGTTTCATCGATTTAATTACACTTTGTTAAAATAGATTACAGATTATATGCAATATTCATTAATTATCAAAATATTGATTTTAATTACCGATAACTGATTGATTACAGAACATTGATTGCTATTGAATGATATAAAATGATACTGTACTAGTTATCGATAATTGAATATAGATTAAAGTGAAATAGGAGAAATAACGGAATACAATAGATGAGAAAATGATTATTGACTGATATTGAATGTGCTACTGAATGATATTGAATTAGTTAATAAAAATAAATACTGATTAAAATGGTATTGCAGAACGAAAGTAGAAGAAAATTTGATTATATATGTTAGTTGATTGATTAATCGAGATATTTCAATCTATGATAATAAGTTTGCTAATATTTTTCCCTTTGCATTTATATTTTATTTATCTTTTAGTTACTATTAATTTGATGGAAAGGGAAAATTTAACTGACAAAAGTAAGATTAAAAAGATCAACAGATTGCACATTTTGAGAGCGTATGATTATAAGCAAAGATATCGTAACTCATCTACTCTTGTTTACACTTCAAAAAGCATTTCCTGAGACGAGAACGAAATTTAATTTAGAAGATCAAAAAGGATTGTTAATATTATTGATTTTCAGTATATACTTTGAAGAAAATTGTTTAAGGAAATATAATTAAGAATAAATGATTAAGAAATATTCTAACGTATATTTTACGTTAATCGAAAATTGTGTGTTCAACTTATTCGCATAGAGATATAAATAAATGATATTTAATATAGCATATATTTATGCTATATAAAAAATGTATACCTATTATTAGTACACGGTATAATTATATTATAATAAGTCTAACATACAATATAATATTTCTTAGACACGAACAAATGAAAATTATGTTTTATACAGTCCGATCATATCCGTGGGCTTTGATTACAATCGCACAAGGATTGATCAAATTTGAATAGATAAGAAATTAAAATAAGGATAAAATCTCGATTGGATCTTAGTCGGGATAATAGGACGAGAGTTTCTGGTTTTCGGTTTGTCGATATTCCTTCGATATCTCGACAAGCAGCAGCAGCAACAACAGCGAGTCTAGAGAGCGTGCGTTGTTGCAGGAAATTGTAGGTACACCCAGAAATGTAACACGTTTGCGGAATGCGGTTGATTGCAAGTCGAGAACCCAATTTGCCAAACTCAAGTTCGTCGTTAGGGTGTGAGTTTGCCGCAAGGACATTACGTCGTTCTATTGAAGTTGTACCAGCTGACGTTATTACCCCGCCTTAGAAATAGGTACGACCCACCACCTCGACAACGGATATTATAGATTTACAACTTTTCTCTATGGGGGAGGGGATTTACCTTTCACGACGAGATATTTAACCTCCAACCTTCTAGAATTCCTATAGATTCATACATTTCGACTTGTCTTTAATCTTACCTATTGGTTTTTCACTTATATGCAACCCTACGTATATTCAATACTGTTACGTGCATTTGCATCTTTTAGATTATTTTAACTGTTTTTTCTTTTTTTTTTTTTTTACTTTTTTTCTTTTTAAGTTGGAATCCCCCAAGAGATACGACGACCTGTCGAGATTTGAATAATTCCTAGAAATATCTGACAATGAGATGTATATATGAAAGTGGGTTGAATTATTTTTGAAACAATTATAAGTGAAAATGAAATGAGATTATATTCCAAATGGAAATTAATTTAAGCTTTTCTAATATTTTGTGCTTATCATTATTAATATAGAACTTCTCTGTATCTCGTTTAGATGACTTCTTTTTTGTTTTTTATTGAAGTTATTATATATATCTCGTGGAACAATTTTAATTTATTTCCAAATTTTGAAAAGATATCTCTGACAAAAATGTTTTAGTAGAATTTAACAAATTTATTATAGACCATACATAATATATATATTTTTTTCATTGTATAATTGCAAACCTAATAAAGCTTAAACGATCTACTAAATGAATTAATCTAAAATGTCTCAAAACAGAGTAATGAATTGTTCAAATCGTGAAGAAACTTTTGGCCTAACGTGCATGTTAAAAATAAAACTGATAAAATATAGTGAAACCGTCACGCTAACGAACGATTAAAAAGATTTTTATTTAAGGGGTCGATCGATGCTTGACCCTTGCAATCTGATAATCTAAATCTACGTACACGTATTCATAAATATATTCTAATATCCTGTAATGAAATAGTATTATTCTACGATTAGCATTGAAACGATAGTCATTCAAGTACACTATAAGATTACGTAAACGTAAAATAAATCTATCCTGCCGGGTAAAAAGTTTCTTCGTATCTTAATGAAAATGTTAAAATGAATTTTTGTTCATATTTATTTATTCCAAACGAACGAGTTATAAAAACGTAAGAATTTTTATAAGAAAAAAAAAGAAAAAACTATTTTCTTCCATTCTTGCTGCTTGAAATTCTCTTTTCGAGAGTAAAGAAATGCTTAAGGATTTTACTATAAAACCTTTAGCAGGACATCACTCACACGTTGCAGTAAAGTTCGGAGTTAATGCGGTTACACAGAGTTCTCGGTGCAAAGTAACGCGTGATATATAATAACGTTAATGAATGAGCTTCATAGAAAGTACAAGTTTGCGGTTTACATTTGGTGAGATAAACCGACGTATAGCCTGCAGCATTCACCTTCAAGGCGTGAGATATTCCTGTCGAAAGTAACCATCATTTTTTATTTTTTTACATTTTATTCTTTTTCTATTTCTTCTCTAGCACGCGTGTCATTTGTTTCTTGTGTGATTTCACACATTTTAAAGATATATTTTATTTATTATTTAAACCATTATAGGATGGGGGGGGGTGAGATTTAAATGCCAGTTATTACAGTAGTATGCAATTTTTCATATCACTTTCCTTTTTCATTAACAATTTAATGAGAGTATTCTAGAAACTTATTTTTTCTAAATTAACTTCGAGGAATCGATTATTGTACACCGTTTGGATTCTCCACTTGACTTGAATCCATCGTTGGAAAAAGATAGAATGTCAAAATAAAATAGCGGAGACGAAAATTCGTGAGAGTGCGAATATTTGAATTAAAGGGAAACCCCAAAGCTTATTTTATAGAAATTTACTGGAATTTGTACGCAATGTAAACGCTTTCTCTCTCTCTTTCTCTCTCGTATTAAATGGGCGGCTGTTCTCTACTATGCTATTTAGAGGCGAATCGAAAGCTCGAAGAGAAACAGAGAAAGATAGAGATAAATAGATGGATGGTTGGATGGATAGAGTGAGAGAGAAATAGATAGATAGATAGACAGTTAGAGAGAGAGAGAGAAGTATATCTAGTACGAGCAAATGGACAAACGCGTAGACCGTATAGCGTAAACCATTACTATTGGGCTTATCAAAGCGATTCACGTGACTGGACGGTGGGTATTATGTAAATGAGCCGTAAAATTATTGTACCTTTCGACGTGAATGACCCGGCAAACCCCTTGTCTGAACTTTCCAATAAATGTCGCACGACTTACACACAAGTTCGATGATCGATAGCAAATATGTCTTTATATCTATCTCTATCTTTCCCATTCGTTCTCTCAATTATTTTATAAATATTTATTTTCTTTCTCAAATGATGTTATATAAATGAAATAATTATTGATGTAAATTTGATTACCACAATATAAATAATAATAATAATAATAATAGTAACAGAGACAAATTAGGAGTAATGAATATTAGAATTCAGTATAAGTACGGTTTTCCAGATGACCAAGTATGTTCACAGTTGAAGAGCAAACGGAAACAGGAAACGATCCTTCCAATAGCTGTCTGGAATGCGCTGGCAAAATTTATGTTTGCTCAGCAGGCGGCTTTCTCAAGAGTTTCTCGGTCTTATATCATTCTATCCGAAAAGAAATGGGATTAGGGGATCGTCGAGAGAAGAGGAATGGACTATGAAGAGGAAAGATCGGTTTACCGTATTCTCTTTTGGAATAATTGCTATTATATGACTAAAGGAATCTTCGAATTTCGATGTCTCTTCGTAAAAAGGAATTAGGATGTTTCTAGTTAGTTGGAATGGAAGTTACACAAAACCGTTATTCTTCAGCTTTTGTCGATTCAATGGATATCGTTCTTCTTCTTTCTTTCTTTCTTTCTTTCTTTCTTTCTTTATACGAGAACGTCGAAGACAAGAAAGAAAGAAGGAAGGGTTTTTATGGTTGCCCATATCCGGCAAACTTATCCAAGAGAAAAGTACGTGCACGAGTTGGTTTTAAGGTATAATTGAATGTCTTTGTAACTTCTTTCGAAACGCACATATATATACACTACTCTACTGTATACTTACACAACTATATACCGTACATTTCGATTCTACCTAAAACGTTTCCTCCTAACAATCAATTGGATAGCATAAAAGTCAGTACTTTTTAAAGAAACCTTCGTTAAATTCCAATTGTTATCCCATCACGAATTTATTTTCGATCTATACTTAAAGCTTTTAAACTTTACTAAAAGAGATAAATCTTTGACATGCGATAGGAAAGATAATTTTTTAATTTTTTACTTTGTATCATTTTCTTTTTATTTTGATTTTTGTAAAGCTGTCTTATAAAACTGTAAATCCATTTAATAGCACATATACCTTTGTAATATATTTTCTTTGTAAAGTATTATTATATTATAAATAATATATTAATAGCTTTTTATTTTAACATCTCAAATATGTTTCATCTAAGGTAAATCTTTGACATAAGACAGGAAGGATAGAACGTGTATGCAAGGCAAACGTCACTTTTCGTATCCTCTTTTAGAAAGTTGCTAGAGCAATAAATGCTTTGAACGATGAACTTGAATGCACACCAGACGAAGCGTATGCACATTCTTACTATACTTGCTTCTTCAAATGCATACGTGTATATATTTATGTATACATATCTGTATGTGTATCTGGCTATGTATGTATATATGTATTTATACGTACATATGTTATAAAGTCTAAAACGTGAGACTAAATTGTCGCTTTCGTACTAACTTATACATTGAGAACTGAACACTATAAACGCCAAGAAGAAAGAGCTTTTAATGGGACGTACTGGTACTCATAAGTGTACCGAAACTGCAACGAGTACACAGGAGTACACTCGTTGCCAACGTTTACTTGTTAGAACCTTCTTAGTAAATATAAATACTTACTGCATATTAAGAAGGTAAGAGAGTGAGAGAAAAATAGTAGAATAATTTTGTTAAAATTAAAAATATTTAAGTATCATTTCAATCACATTTTGGTAAAGGAATTATTGAATTTTTGTGTACTCTAAAAAGGAAATAGAAATAGAACGAAATAGGAAAGTTTCTTCGTAAGTAAGAATCGAGTAATTTTTTTGTTGCATAAAAACAAGAAGGATAGGAACGAAAATAAAAGATAGATTGTATTGTATACAGGGAGAAAAGAAAGTTGAAAGAGTAGTGAAAAACGTCTTATTGTTAGTATAACTTTTTAACCATTTTCTAGATAGCAGAAAATAATGAAACCTTTCTTACTTGGTAGCTAAGAAAACGATGATCCTAGGATATAAAAACAATAAAAAAAGAAAGAAAGACTGATCGTTCAGGAAAGTCTAAAGAAGTCGAAAATACCTAGGTATAGTTTTTTAACCGCGTCTAAGAAGGAAAAACGTAATGGAACCACGAGCTTTCTTCGTAATTTAACAGTACACTGATTCGAGGTTCATAAAACAACTAACAAAGATAACACACTGATGAAAATAAAAAGAAAACCAGAATCGTAGAAGGGAATTTAAACAAGTAAAAAGGTATCTTGATATTTTATGTAGAGCTTTTTTAACCTCGTCTAACGTATGAAAACAAGAAACATGATGGAATTGGTTTTTTCTTTTTTTCTTTTTTTCCAGAAGAAAATAAAAACGATGATACGAGGACGAGTAATTAATTGTCTAATTAAAATTGGAAAAAATTCAACATCGATAAATTATAATGTAATAACAAACTTTTATATTCATAACCCTTTCGTAAGAACAATGATTTAAGAAATTACAAATCTGGCAATAAAATACTAAGACGAAGTAAGATAAATCGTCGAAGTAGAGAATCCGATGAAAATAAAAACAAATATCTGAGTATAACTTAGTAAGCATATCTAAGGGAGAAAAATAGATATACGGGTAGCTCTCGTGTTTCTTTCGTGGAATAAGAGAAAACGGTGATATCCAAGAAGCCGTATATACTTGTGTGTATAATAAAAAAGAAAAAGAAAAAAAATAAGTGAAAAAGAAAAAGTATAGATATTTGTAAAAGAAGAGACGTTGGTTCGATCGTAGATAATAATGTACGCGCAAGGCTATGGACCATTCGTTCGTTGCTAGGTGTAAAGATTAATGGTTATAGGAGTATTATTCTTACTCGAATGGTCGTACTCTGGTCAGCGAGTGAACCTACCTAACGGCCCATTGCGCTCGATCGGTCTCTTGGAATTATCGTATTTGATATCGGATCGTTGAAAAATATCTATGATCTGTAAAAGAATCGCCTTAGATTTTCCATCCTATTTCGTTCTTGAATACCAAGAAAGAGCGAGAGAGAGAGAGATAGATAGATAGAGGACTCACTCGTTACCTTCAGAAAACCAAATTGAGAATGAAAGAAACATTGCTGAAACATTTTATCATCTTCCTGTTATATCTCCTAAATGTTCATAAGTATTATCTCTCAATTGGATTAAAGTATTAAAAAAAAAAAGAAAAAAAAAGGGATGTGAAATAAGGTGAATTCTAGTGCAGTGATATTGGTTTGAAATGAAACGTGCAAGTGAGTACTCAAAATTTATAAGCTTCGATCGATTCGAGAATTTTGTTTTTCCTTCGTTTCGTAATTGGAAATTTTTCGATTTTTGATCATTATGTATTATTAAAAGATCGCAAAATCACTTGCGAAATGTGTTGAACTACAAATTTTAAGAAGGGATGGTCTTAATTTATGACGTCACACGACGATAGACATTCTGCAACCCAGATGTCTTCATTAGAATTTCGAACTAATAACTTAAGTAACTTGCTACTTAGAATTCAGGACTCGGTATATATATATATATATATATATATATAGATATAGTATAACCTATTATTCTTAGGAACTTTGCATTTGCGTGAAATTTCAGTTAGTTTTCTAAACTTCGAATAAGTATTTGCACTCAAAATATTTATTATGCATCGAGATTTTACAATTATCGGTAATTAAACATATTATTAAAGGGAAAGAAACTTGGAATACGTATTTTTGAACTTGTCGAATCGATAAGACCAGACCAGAATTACAAATAAGATCTTGACTTTCTTATTGAATCCTAAATATCATAATAGGGTATAGAAAAATATTTAAGTGTCAAGAAATTTTCCAAAATTCTGTTCTCTATTCGAAACTTAAATAATCCTATATAACTTTGATAATTTATTCTTAGGGATATCTCTATTAGAAATTCGGTTATCTGTGCTAAAAAAAAATGTTTTAACCGTTACTATAAATTGTAAAAAAATAAAAAGAATAAAAAAATACTAACAGTTCATAGCTCGATCCGCTTGTATTCGTTTTCGTGCATCATAAATTTTCATCTCTCTAACCACACACACATATATATATTATTCTTACAACAGAGTAACATTGTTTCTCGTTGAAGTATATTTTTCATTTGATAGACTAGATTATAAGAATGCAAAAATGTTTAGATATACGAGCACGTAACCTCGTGCAAGTAATAAAGAGAAATAGAAAAAAAAAATAAGAAAGATAGAAGTTTTGTTTGGAGTATGAGACCGATAGGGGGGAGAGGTTGGTGGGTCGCAGTTAAAAGTAAAAATGTCTCTTACAAGAGAAGAAAAGTAACTCCTCTTGGCAGAGACCGAATTCGGGGAAATCGCGTTGGGTGCATCGTCTGCAACATACATGTTTGGCCCTTATATACACATATTTATACTTACACACATAGACACATATTCGTAGTTTCGCGCAATGGTTGTATCTCTCTTATCGTGGGGGTGAAGAATAGCTGCAATCCCGAAACATCCATGGATCCTCTACGACCTCTTTCTTCGACCTCTTTCTTCTTTTTTCTTTTTTGGTGACCCTTTATACTCACCCACAGCCACACACATACAGAAAAAGAGAGAAATATATATACATACATCTCTCTCACTTACTCCTTTTTCATTCCGTGGTGAAGCACCTTTATTTTCCCCCACCAGATACAACACCAAGCTTGCATTTCCGCACGAGCTCGTACCACCCTCGCGAGTATCCCCCCTGCCCCCATCTCCCCCCCCCCACCTTTTCTTCTTCTTCTCCTCTTCATCTCTTCTATCCAACGAACTTTCTTCTGCTTCCTCGCCTCTCCACATTTTCCGGTAATTCGATATGGTGGAAAATTGCTTTTGTAGCAGAACTTTTCTCTGCGTCGTCAACCCAACTATACTTCTCTCTCACTCTCTCTCTTTCTTTTTCTCTCTTTATTACGATTTATCTATCTCTATCTTTGTCTTTCTCGGTCATCGAATGAAGATAAGAACGCGATTATATTCCTCGTTGAACAAAACTTTTCTTTCCTGATCGCATTGATCGTATAAACGTGCCCGTACAATATTTCAAGTTTAACTAAGATCTTGATAAAATGTTACAGAGCGATAGAAGAGAGAGAGAGATAGAGAGAAGAATAGAAATGACTCGTTTGAAATAAAAAAAAAAGCTCTCAATAACGATACGTTAACGTTGATTTTATATTGGAGAAAAAATTCATGAAATATTTATACATAGTTTATTATCTATTTATTATCACTTACCGAGTAGTCCACAAAAATTCATATCAATTGAATAAAATCAATAGAATTGAAAAGAAAAAATGTATAATATTTCAACAAGAGATTAATTAGTTCAAATGATTAAACAAAAAGATTCAAGTGTAAGTGTTGACGTACCGTATTTGGTACGTACATATCAAAAGGGAAGAATAAATGTAATTTCCGAAAGCAATTCCGTTCATCGATATCGTGAAAGATCGATAATACATGTCGAAAGGTTGCTTTCCCATTGAACGCATAGAAACGAATACCCCAACTACTTCTGCATCTATTCTTCTCATTTTCCCACAATTGGATACGTCGAGAAGATTACCTGCACGATAAGAGCAACAACTTTGCAAAACTGTTTCTACTCTTTGCACGAGATCGTACACGCAACTTACACATTCGCAGAAACGCATGCAAAGAAAGAAAGAAAAATAGAGAGAGAGAGAGAGAGAGAGAGAGAGAGAGATGCACGCATGCAACCACGAAGGACACAAACACACATTTTACGTATTCATAAATATATGAAAGGTACACTGAAAAAGAGAAACTCGCATAGAGTTACATGTACTAACAAATACATGAAAAAGTAGGATAAACAGCCTGCAACAGAGAGAGACATTATATAAATGCATATATTGTGGATATGCATTTGTGTAGACACGCATGCTCATGATGTTGAATATTCGTACGTATTATCATCGTGAGAATGCCGATGCTCGATTATACATACCCCAGTAGGAGGAATCGTTCAATTGGAAAATAAACTTCACCGTTTCAAACGTTTTCTACGCAACGTAAAAATATCGTCGCTTATATGAAAACGGAATGAAAGGAAAGGATTAACGTCAGGATTTTTTCTTTTTCTTTTTCTTTTTTCCTGAAATACAAAGGTACCATCATCCTTTGTCAAAGAATAGGTTGAAAGAGAAAGAACGAAAAGGGATAGTAATGCGAGTGTGACGTCACGCGAATTAGGCTATTCTCTTATATTTTATTTCCACCCCCATCCCGCCTTCTTATTTTTTCTTTTTCTTTTTTTTTTCTTTTTTGTTTATTATTAGCTTCGAAACTTTTTTTCATAGAACGCGTTAGTGCAATAATTTTAATTCGAGAATTAATTATCTCTGTGATCACTTATGCGAGTATTCAGTTTCGATCAGGTACTCTATTTAATTGTTTCACGTTTCGGTTAATGCTATTAATTAGATAACAATTAGTGATGATAACGAGAGCACTTATGTGTGGCCAGGTAACTTCTCTATTCTCCAATAGATACGATCAATCTAATTCTATAGCCAATACTACGTTAAATAATTATACACTATTACAGGTAATTGCAATATTTTTCGTTATGCTCGCTCTCAATTTGTTTCGATTTTTCAGGAGAGTGACTCTCTCTCTCTCTCTCTCTCTCTCTCTCTCTCTCTCTCTCTCTCTCTCTCTCTCTCTCTCTCTCTCTCT
>NW_014569896.1:45064-80055 GCF_001313835.1 Polistes canadensis
AGAAGAAGAAGAAGAAGAAGAAGAGATTCATCGATTATAGATATTGCTTGGGAACGAAGTTTGAAAAGTTTAAAAAGAACGTGCAGCTTCTGGTTGCAATGATCTCGAGACAGTTAGATTTTCTTCTCGATATATTTTTCAAACAACGTTCGGACTACTTGTTGACATTTGTATAGGAATATATACATATAGATATGTGTGTGTGTGTGTGTGTTTTAAGAACATACACGCGTATACCAACGTAACAAAGACGAACAAGTTTCCTATTTTATTCTTTCCCATATAGTCCGAGTATGAGTGAGTGAGTGAGAGAAAGATAGAGATAGAAATTTTGCGGAAAGAAGAATGGCAGACGCGCACACATGACAATTTCACATGCAGAGAATTTGTGGCCTTCGGCAGATGGCCACCACCCTTCTTCGGTGGAAACTTCCGTTTGATTGTGTGTGTGTGTGTGTATATATATATGTATACGCGCGCACCCGCGAGCTACGAAATAAGTTTTGATATTATTTCGAAGTTTACGAGAAGGGAAATAAATTCGTTCTGGAAGAGTCTGACGAGTGGCGCCTGTAAGACTACTACGATCCATGTTTTCCATCTTTTCTTCCTATATTATACAAGGTGTCTCGACAAATCTGATAACAAAAAATAATAAAAAGAAAAAAAGGGAGAGAGAGAATCGAAACGGGTCAACTGAGAGTATTAAAAGGAAAATCTTTTTTTCTTTTTTCTTTTTTTTTTTTTATTGTTGTTTTTCTCTCACTTTGGTTTTATTTCGTTTTTCATGAAATATCTGATATTTGTTAAACTAGGCACGTTTATTTGTCGGTTTATATTTTTCCTCCTCCCTTTTTACGATGTTTGTCTCGTTAATAATGCTCTTCTACAGATTTGGAACGGTTTGATATTTGGCAAATAGTTTACTCGGCCAGAAAAGTATTTCTCAACGTTATTAGGTTTATATATTTTATATTTTCAATCGGGATACTGCATTGTGTAATTTCTTTTTTATTAAATATGATCTTAGCATTTTTATATTGAATTTTCTGTTATTATTATATATGTATCATTAAAGAAAAAAAGAATTTATAGGAAGATATTTTAACAATAACCCATGTACATGCATACATATATCTTTTTTTTTCTTTTTTAAATAATCAAATACTTCGTGTATATATATATATATTGAATTTATAAAATTTTATTTAATTTCAAATATTATGAAAAATTGTTATAAACTCGTCGTGTATTTGAAATAGGAATATATTTTTTAATTGCCGTCATTCTATATACCTGAGAGAATACTTCAATCGAATTTTTAAACTCGTTGCAGATAAAATCTAGTTTTCGATAAGAGATAGAAGTTATCCGAACATAAAACTATAGCTTTAACATTTTTTAATTTGACTGACTTTCTCGTTAATGTATTTTTCTTCCCCTTTCGCGTTTTTCTTTTCTTTCTTTTTTTTTTTTCTTTTTTTCTTTTAATAATTATTCGTCTTCTGCGCGAAGAAATTGTAAAAAAGTATCATCTAGACTTCTAATATCGTGATTAATTATACAGCCTGACGTAAAATTAAAGTATTTTTTTGTCCCAATGAAAACTTTAAATGGACAACATTTTACGAATAAAAAGGAAACTATAGCACGTCGGGGTATTAATAATTTTATTGTTCGATAATTATTCCCAAATAAAAAGATCACAAAATTAAATGAATCTCTACGATGTTTAATTAACTTTTTTATCGAGTTTATAAGGTTTCTTTTTTTTTTTTCAAATTATATATACACGATCTATAAGAAGATAATTAGACATTGATGAAAGAATATAATTAAGTAGACAAAATATATTTAAAAGATAGCGAGAGAGAGAGGGGTAGAAAGGAAGAGGAAGGAAAGAAATTCAATAAAACCACAAATTTTTTTTTATTTGCCATCCGTCAATTTTCCAGATCGGATGAATTTTTGTGTTTCCCACGTTAAATTCGTAATTCTTTTTCGAGTTAAAACCGTAGGGAAAAAGAAAAACAGAGAGAGAAAGAAATGGAAGGAATGTGCATGCGTGTGCATGCGTGTGTTGTGTACATATATATATATATATGTATATCAGAAAAAGAGTGAGACAAAAGCAGAGGGAAAAATCGTTCGTTTGGATGCATTCGTCGGTTATAAAAAGCCAGCCGCGATTCTATGTTTTTGTCATGTGTGCACTTGGCAGGATGCCATTGCCACGCACGGACTCACATCGGTATTTTGTTGCTTTCCGTCTCGTTAGCTGGAAAATCTATTTCTTTCTGTCGACATTGTGCAAAAACTACGCTCTCTGATTCGTTTCAAAGGCGTGTCTAACTCTTAAGGGTACCGAATCGTATGCGTTTTCCAAATTGACGAAAAGAGGAAGTCATAAGTTAAAAAAAGCTGCCAACTTTAATCGTCATTGATTCACTGAATTTGCGAACAATAAAAAAAAAAAAGAAGAGAAAAAAAAAGACAAAAGAAGAGATAACACATTTACGAATTACGTTTGAAATTGTTTCATCCCTGTGTACAACAAAGGGTGTTTGTGTGTGGGTAATTGTTCAAATAATTTCATTTAGAAATTCGAACAAAACTCGTATTTTTTATATATATATATATATATATTTTCGTGTTGTTGTCGGGTGGTGATATTTATCGATCAAATGGATGAAAGGAATAGGCAATTAATAAAAACAACGATCTATGAAAAATAATATAGGAGAGAAATTTCTAAATTAAATTTTATGAAAAAAAAAAAAAAGAAAAAGGAAAAAAGAAATAAAAAAATATCTTTACTATAGTCTATATTGAAAATTAATTAAAAAATGTTATTTTCCTTTTCTGTCTCCCTCTCTCTCTCTCTCTCTCTCTCTTTCTCTATTTTTTTTTCTATTTGACGGTGATATATAATACTTATCGATTAAATTAAAAAAACAATTACTTTCTAAACCAATTTTTAACAAAAACTGCGACCTTTTTGATATATAATTAATCGTAATATTTTGTATACTTACAAGAAAAAAAGTATAAGGAAAAAATTGGAATTCATCTGGTCGTGAGAAAACTAAACGATATCAATCATCGAAATTTTCTCAAACATTGAAGGAAGAAAATGTAAGAAGAAGAAAAAAAAAAAAAAGAAAAAAAAAAGAAAAGTACGGTAGGAATGCAAGTCGATCGTATCTAAAACGTAGAATAATAACGAATCTTCGAAAATCTTTTCTCGTTATTCGGTCGATTACGTTTTTCTTCGCTAACGAGGTAGGATTTTGAAGATGAAGGAAAAGAAGCCCGAAGGAATCTCGAGGATCGAAAATGACCGTAAAATACACGTCGGGATTGAAGCAGCCGAATGAACGCTCCGGTAAATTCGACGAAAGAAAATGCTTCTGGAAAATCGAGTGGGCGTGTAGATCTATATATATATATATATATATATATGTGCACGTGTATAGGTGTCTGCACTCGCGTAACCTAAAGAAAGTGCTAATTGGAAGAGAGTCGAGAGAGATACGAGTTGAGATAGAATAAAAAACGACAGGTGGAATGAGAGTTGGAGGGGTTTAAAGTGGGAGGGGTAGGGGGGATTGGAAAAGATAGAAAATCGAAGAAAAAGTTTTCTTAACGAGCAAGAAAGAGATAGACATAGAAAGTAAAAATTAGAGAGAAAGTGAGAGAGAGAGAGAGAGAGAGAGAGAGAGAGAGAGAGGGTGGGTGGGTGTTTGAGAGTGACAAGGATGAAGGGGGAAAAAGAAAGATAGTAAAATATGCATACGAGGACAAACGTTATCTCGTGCTTTAGTTAGGAGAAAGAAAAGCTTTCGTTTTTCACGTGGTACGATGAAAAGCGACCGCTAAACGTTTCTTTTCTTTCCAACACACCGATATTATCCCAAAGCTTTCTTTTTCCCCTTTCTTTCTTTCTTTCTTTCTTTCTTTTTTTTTTATATTTTTTATTACTTTTTTATATTTCTCTTTTCTTTTCATTCCTTCAACAAACTCGAAGAAATATTCGTTCGGGAAAGTCAAAAGAAAAGTTTCGTAAGTATTCAACGTGTATCAGAGAAGATCAAACGAAATTCGCCTTCGTATCTTTTCGACCATACACATACAATACACGTGCACGTACATATTATATATATATATACGTTCTGTATTACCAAGTTCTTTCGCGACTCATGTCGATATCACGAGAACTCCGTAGAAGTTCGTGTGAGATAGCAAAGTAGCGAAAAAAGAATGAAACGAAGTAAGAAAGGGGAAAAGAAGAAGAAACATTTTAGTATGATAGAATGAAATATAAAGGGGGCGAAGGGGGTAGGGCTAGTGGCGGTGGAACAAGTTTCTCGTTAACGTGGAAAAGAAATATTGTTATATTTAATTTAATAATAAATCTTGCAAATAATATATATATATAATATTAAATAAATAGCCGAATGTGTTGTGTGTAGAAATACGACTATACGTTATTTAATATCATAATACAAAATATATAATAACAGAAGATATGTAATATAATTTGAAATAGTTTGAAAATACATTTTCACTGTCCTAGTTTATACATCGAAATAAACTTTCTACAATTTAGAATATGTTTGTCGTACTGCAAAATAGTTAGTAACGTTTGTATACATCAAAAGCAAACTTATGAATTAATGCAGCAAAGGAATAATATTTCAACGCTACGTGTATGGAATAAATCATATTACGTTAGAAAAGGAAATACGGGAAAGGAAAAACGGTAGGAGGGGTTTGTATGAGTATTAACGAACATGACTAAAATGTAGAAAAACGGGATAAAGAAAATATTCAATCGGATGATCATCGAGCAGACAGATTTTCATTTGTAAAAATGCACCACCGTCACCTACACTTGCGCACGTGTATGTGTGTGTGTATCTCTGGGGCTGTTTATACATTTTTATACAGATACACGTGCTGTATAAATACGTATATGGCTTCGACGAATGCAACCGGTATAAATATTTCTCTACTTTCTTTTTTCTTCCGCCGTCTCTTTCCTTCTGTCCTTTCTTTTCATCTATCTGATATTTTGTCTCTCAACGTTGCTCGATCTTTTTATATATTTCTCTTTTTTTTCTTTTTCTTTTTTTTTCTTTTTTCTTTTTAACTCAGTTATGATAGAATTTATTCATCATATATACGCGTTGCTGTCAGAAATGAAACGCAATCAACAGTCAGCACTTTTAACGATTTTATCGAAGAACTCGTTAAATAAAGTTATATTTTCTCTGTACAGTTATTAACAATTAAGTCACATCGATGTTATCCTTCGAATCGATTTATCGATGAAGAAATCTGTTTAACGATTCTTACAAATTTGCACTCGAGAGTCAGAAAATTGAAGATTTCATTACGATAAAGAACATATTTTTAAATGAGCGGAAAATTGAACTTCGATCGAAAAGCTTAGGAAAAAAAAAAACTAATAAAGGAAGATCTTCGTATAAGGGATTTTTATTATTATAATAAAAAATATATATTTTTGCAGATATCTTAAGTTATTTATTTTTTAATAATTTTTTTCTATAATCTTTTATCTCGCGCGTTTAGGTGAAACATGGAAATGTGTCGAGAATTTCGTATCATACTACTGGAATTATTATCTATCGAAAACTAGCACGAAACATGTCTGGAGCTTTCGGTATTTAACTATTTGCAAGCTCGTGTTCATGTGTTTGTTGCTTATATATAATATATATATACGTATATAATATCTATGTAGGTATGTATATTGGTCACATCCCTTTCTCTCCTTGGTATTTTATTCATGTACTCATAGCCGTCGAGCTATTACGAATGTAGTCAGGCAAGTATAGAATGATGATTTAGCTAGACAGTAGAGTATATAATTCCAATAATAGGTAGACCACACCAATACCATACTCATGTTTCAACAAACGGAATTCTAAAACACGAGATTAACATAAGCAGTAATTTCAAGGAATCTATAATAGGATACTTTATTCATCTATTCTGTATATTACGCGATAAGATAATATTAAATTAAACCAATCAATAAAAAGTAATTAATTTGTGTGTGTGGGTAAAAAAAAATGTTCTATTCTTAAAATTGTTAATTAAATAAACGATTACATGGAAAAAGACAAAATATAAACGATAAGAAAGAATAATAGGATCGAAAAGTTATGAAATACAAAATGAACGACGAGTAGCAATAAAAGAGAATAAAACGAATTCTCGAGTTAAAAAAATGGGCAAGAAAATAATCATTTAAATTGGAAAATCGTGTAGTTTTCTTTTTATCTATCCTTCTCTATTCTGTTTTATACTTTGGTAAAGCTTTGTGTCTCTTTTCTATCATCGTCTCGTCGTCCAGATGAAGATCCTTGAACTTTCTGAATGTCTCTTGACAATCGCCCTTGCTCTGACCCTTTCACTTCACCTCCCCTTTATTCCCTCTCTCTCTCTCTCTCTTTCTCTCTGTACTGTAGTTGCTTCAACTCGACACCAGAACTTGTGAATACGTTTAGCGATCGTCGCATACCAAGCTCTCAGACCAACCCTTTGTTCTTTACTCTCTCTCTGGATTCCCAGGAATCTCCGCTTCTCGTTCTATACACTCAGGGACTCGGTACAACCCCTACCTCTTCCTTTCCTCCTTCCCTTCAACAAACCCTTATACCACAGACCACGTGTATGGCACCTTCGTGTATACCAAGTACACCGTCTATGTTATATTCCTATTATTTCGATCGCAATTTCGTCGTTAACGTTATATACCAAGAAAGGCTGACGTTCCTAACGTGAATTCTCATCAAGAATCTGAGATCTGTCTCTCTGCAGAAATTCTATACACCTATAGTTATCTATAATTGTTGTATTCATTCTTATCATTCGTCGAATATATATATGTATAAGTATCTGTCAGTAATCATGACAATTGATTTAAATTCTAAATTGGTGAATTTTTTTTCATTACGAAACATTTATAAATTAAATCGTAAAAATTAATAATTGATTAAACTATTTTCTTTTTTGTTCGTAACGATTAATATCAAATACTTTTTTACTCTCATGTGTTAGATATATAATAAGTTTCTTAGTAGAATATATATTACACGTAGATATAGTAATTTCTCGTCTCGAAATCTTTTTCTTATAATTCGTGTAAAATATTCAACAGTATATGAAGATGTATAGACACATAGTCAAAATTAGAAGAGTAAGAGAAAGAGAGAAAGAGAAGAAACTACTACCAGTCTTCTGTTAAACTTTCCTCATGTCGAGAGGAAACTTGCTTGTCGCATATGTCAGCGAGTAATGTTAAGAAAGTTTCTCTCTTATTAGACGCCAGAGATCAAGATTAAAATGATGATGGAAATGATGATAAAGATTGTAGAAAAAAGAAGAAGAAGATAAAAAAGAAAATAAAAAGAAAAGATTAAATAATAATAATTCATTCTCAATTGATGAACCACGAAATTATTCGTATCCTAATTTATTTAAATAGGAAAATAATGATGAGGATACATAAAAAAAGAAAGAAAGGAATAGGAGAGGAGAGGGTTTAACATAGTAATGTTTGACGACTATAATACCAAGTGCATCTCTCGGTTATATTAAACCGAACGATTCATTAAGTATTCGCGAGACAGTTTTCATGTTCTTCGGCCTACTTCATTTTTCCTATCTTTCTCGGAAAACTTTCTATAGCTTCGACGACCCCGCCTTCACAATTCCTAGAAGAAAATGTAGAGTAGTGTGGTAACTGTTCGTTGGTTGGTTGGTTGGTGGTATAAGATGTATATATATATATATATATATATATGTATGTGTTACCGCATCAGTGGTGCTCGTTCGATCGATCATTCAAGATTACCAGAACTCTCCTTCGAGGATTCGACCGTCACACTGTTTTGTTACACCTTATTATTCGGATCACGTTTCTGGCACAGATTTTTAACAAAAAGAAAAAGAAAAGGAAAAAAAAACACGTTACGTTATAACGCATATTTATCTATTTCTCTCTATGACAATATTTCTCCTATATTTTATTCGAACAAAAATGTTTCTTTCATTTTTATCAAAATTATATGATTACGTTTTATTTGAATATATATATTATATGACATAATCATTTTAACGCTTTTAAAAAATATTATAATATTCAAATAAAATTAGTGATCGTTAACCTTTCTATATTTAATTAGAAAAATGTTCCATTTGTAATAGTAATTTATGTAAAAATGTATAACCGGAAACTATTGGAAAATCTGCGAAATTAGATCGTACGATTATATTTCTAATTCGGAACTGAGGCATTACGATATTCAAAGGACTGAGCTTTTTTATATTCACAGAGGAAAATGTAAAAAAAGGGGGGAGGGGAAGCAGGAGGAGGGAGAGAGAAAGTTCTCTTTTGTGGATTCGGTCCAACGGTATTCAGAACGGTCGATTCGTTTTTTCTGTCTTTCTCTTTCCACCTTTTTTCTATCTCTCAACGACGACGAATATCGCGTCTCTTACGCTTCTCGATTTTCAGTGACACGGTAACGTGCAGATGAGATGTAAAGAGTGTTATTTCGCGATAAAGAGCATAACTTCAGGTTTTTTCCCCCGAGCAGAAAAAGCAAAGCGATTTTTTTACCAGGATAATGGATAAAAATAAGGCCGTTATTTTCCTTTTTTTTCTTTTGCTTTTTCTTCTTCTTCTTCTTCTTCTTCTTCTTCATTTCGTAATTTCTATTCGTTTTGTTTTTATCTGAACATTGAGAAAATTTGTGTAAGGGACAAATATTTAATTGTAATTTTATAATCGTTCGTACAAATTGATATTGTTTTTGACAAACTACAAATATTACAATAAATGTCTATTGTATATAAATAGAAAAAAATCATGAACAAAAGGGGTCCATCGTAGTAAAAGATGAAGAAAGATATTTGGTCGTACAGCTGTAATCATAAATTGCACACGGTGGAAAAAGTTTCTTCTTATTTCTGCAGAATTTCTTTTTCTGTATCTTATCTTATCCCCGTGGACCTATTCTATAGCGAAAAATATCGGTATCGGTAATGGTTGGCTTATATTGAAAATACTATAAATAAATCAGCGATAAAATATTTTTCCTGGATTTTCTTCTAATTCTTCTTATTCATATAAATTTGATTAAAGTGTATATTCAGATATTATTCGTTATAAAATAGAATCAGAAATTGGTATATATTTGATAAACTGGTATGAAAGATTTACAATTTTCATCTTTTATAACAATTCGATTATTCACACATTCATATCTCAACATATTTATACCAATACCAATATACTAGTTGACCTCATTGCAGACCTCCCTACCCCTCACACACATTCTTTGACCCATTTAAAAAATAAAATAAATCAGTAGGAAACAATTTAATACAAAAACTGCTTTCAAAGTAAACCCTGCCTTGTATGTACTTGCATATATACTATGATATACTCTTCAGAGATATTTAAAGCAGAACAAAATCAGAGCTTGTCGAGAAGTTGGGGGAAAAAAAGTCAAATTAAAATAAGAAAAAAATAAAAGAATTTAACTTGGAAAGGGTTAAAATAAACGGTTACATTTACTCCCCCATACTATGCAATATACTTATATAATAATCATAATAATAATCATAATAATAAAAAGAATGAAAAAAGAAAAAAAAAAAAAAGAAATTCAGTCGAAAGAAGAGGAAACCTCACCCATGTGCCAACCATTTTCTAGCCTCAGGTGTATTACAAACTCTTGTATAAAAGCGAGCATTACAAAATGTTGAAAGGAAAGAAAAAAAAAGAAAAAGAAAAAAAAAAAAGAAAAAAAGTAGGTCGTTGTGTAAAAGTTTTTCGATTGTGCAGTTTGACGCGATTCGTCATTCGGCAGAAACGATACGCTCTCGGATGTTGTTGAGATTCAAGATTTGAAAAAAAAACAAAAAAAGAATCAAAAATGAAAGAAAAAAAAGTGTTCGTCTGGTACAATGTGTCTACTATCGTACTCGAGGGGTTAATAGTTTCTCGATAAACGTTTTCTTTCTCTCTCTCTCTTTTTTTTATTTCCCCTCTCTTTTTATCTCTTTCGATGTCGTTGTCGTGTGAACATCTCTTGGAATAACTCGATCTACGTGAGCTGCTGAGAACAGCAGCATTACCTTGACAAGAAAACGAAAGGTATATTTATTATAATAATATATATGTTACAATGTTTCACAAGGGATATCTTATCTATAAAGTATAATACTTTTACGTTAGTTTCAGTCGAATTAGATTTATCCACGTATTTAAAACATTAATCATCACGGTAACCTTTTTTTTCTATTATCATCCAATCCAATTCGCGTCAAATTTGTATAAATTTTGTATATGATAAAACTTATATATATATATATTCCACACTTTGTAGAATATTTTTATATATAATTTTAAAGTCATAACATTTGAGATTATTATTTGAATTTTTGTATTCGAAGTTAACTTTTTCTTTTGAACGGGAGTGGGGAGGAATAATTAAATTGAATATTTTCAAGAGACCAAAGTTATATTTTTAAAATAACTAGGGCAGTTTATTTTTTTTTTCTTCTTCTTTTTTATATAGCATTCATTATTCAATTTTTCAGCTAGGAAAAAAAAATATTATATGAAGTAGTAATATAAAAATATAAATATTGATACTTTAACGTAATACAATTTTGAAACGAATTAACAATTAATTTATTACTGCAGATAATAATAATAGTAATAAAAAATATGTCTGATGATCTAGTTAAATAATGTTCAGAATAAAACAGTTAAGCGGGATAAAAAACTGTATCGTAAAATCCACTTATATGGGTATGATTTATATTATATAGTTGGAAAGAAAAAGTAGCATCGCAAAGTATCGAAGTCTAGTAAAAGATACGATTTCAATTTGATTCTCGCGGTTGCTCGTCTCCACGGTAAATTGGTTCACGGTAAACTGCTAGCCGATCGACAAATTCGCTTCTCTCGTTTCAATGTTTCGATAAATCGTTTTCAACCGATCGAATTCGCCAAGTTCTTCGAATACCACTACCTACCAACCAACCAACCAACCAACCTTACTTTTCAGTTGCATTTCAGGATGAATGGAGGTTGGAGGACTCCAAGAGAAATAAAGATAAAGATAGATAGATTGATAGAGAGGAAACGAAGTTCATCCTTGGTGAAGTGAATCACGTAAGGATATCCAAATAATCTAGAAAAAGAATTTTGCAATATCTCGACGAGTAAAAAAGGTGAAATACTATTTGCCAACCGATGCGAGAAGTATATCATATTTCATTTTTTAAACGAAAACAATCATATAAACCTTTTGAATTATTTTTATTAAAAATTATACATTATTATATAAATATATAATGTTTTTGAGATGCAAAATAAAATGTGTACAACTTTTCAATGAATATTACTTTTTAACATATTTTACTTTTAATGTATTGAAATATAATTTAATATTTGATTTAGTAATTAACTGTTTTATGTTATAAATATTTATCATTTATATTAAATATCTTTATCTTTATCTCTCTCTCTCTCTCTCTCTCTCTCTCTGTCTCTCTCTGTTATTTGAGACAAACACTTGTGTACACTCGTTTACTCATCTAAGATATTGCTTAATGCACGAATGATTTGAATCATCAACAAGGATAACTAACCCGATTCAAACGGTACCAAAACGATTGAATTTCACGGCTGGATTTCGACTCGATTATGGTTCTTGCCTTGCACACCCTCGACCGTAATCGAAACTTCTCTATACAGACAGGGTACCTTTGAAACTACAAATTCCGAATTTAGTTTGGAAAAGTTTTAAGAGTTCTTGGACCAACGGACTTACGTATAATTTTATCGGGTGTTATCGTTTCGTTCGATGCTTTTGTAAAAACATTTGTAAAGGAACTTTAAATGAGAGTTTTGAAAACATACGACAAGTTTGTTTTACAAGTTTCAAACGTTAGTATTATAAGCACGCCATTTATGTGATAATACTATTTCTCTTTAAAATTGCTTAAAATTCATTAACGTAGCGCGATTAAATTTTCACGGAAAGAAAATAAAATTAAAAAAAAAATGCACACACACACACACACACACCCTTCAACTTGAACAATTTTTCTTTTTAGCAAGTTCTTATATTCATAAACAAATTTTATATATATATTTAAAGAAATATTCAGAGATTATTTTTTCTTAACTCAAAAACACGAGTAGGATAATTCAAGAAATAATTCTAATTGCTCGTTAGCGAGTACAACAAATAATCAAAAACAAAAAGCTCGTTTGTTCTCGTAGCAATTAATAAGCTTTTTTACGATTAATAGTAGTAGTAGTTATAGTTGTAGTAGTAGGAGGAGGAGGAGGAGAAGGAAAACAAGAAGGGCGTTCATTCGGAAGATATTTTCAAAGGTGGTAGGTACTTTGCTAGCGATGGTAGCACACTCGGGGGTGGACGGGGGTTAAAGAGGTGGGTCTGGAAGTTCAGGAAATAAAGAAAAAGCCGTCCGATTCGATCAGTTCAGATACATGCTTGGCACGTACCAAAGCATGGTTTAAAAGGAAAAGCAAGAACCTATCGTTCTGCACGAATCGCTGAGAAAAATGGGAATACAAGTTGAAAAGCTTGAATCGATAAGAAAGAACTTACTATATAGGGTATACCATTCTCTGTCTGTCTCTCTCTCTCTCTAACTCTTACTCTTATTTGTTGTGTTACGTTCGAATAAAGAAAGTCCACTCTATTAAATGCGATCAACGTGAGAGGAAAAAAGAAAACGAATGAAACACGATTTGTTCACCCCTATTTTTTCTATCTCTCTCTCTTTATCTTTTTCTATGTTTTTTTGTGCTTTATTTGGTGTATCGATCAAATAATAAATTTACTTTTGTTTCATTCCCTTTTCGCGCACGATCAAGAAAAAGTAAAACGTCAAAATGAGGCAATCGTTTCGTCTGCTTTTTTATCCCCCAACAGCTGTCAGTGTGTAAAGTGAAATAAACGTAGAAATAAAAAGAAAAAATAGGAAGAGAAAGAGGGTGGAAGGGAACAGGGGAGAGGGTAGGGTAAGGGATCGATGACGTTTGTAATCAGAATGCACCAAGTCGTCTCTTCTTTTTCCTCTCATTTACTCGAAGAATGTTTCATGGAGATTGCATACGTCAGAATGCAACACGAGTGTGACTTATCTAACAAACATTTATATATGAGTTAAATACATACATGTGTGTTTATTTATAACGCGTAAAAAGATGGAGAATTGTATATCAAACGTGATGCAAATGTTTCGTAATAAAACGCATAAGAATTGTTTTATTTCCGAAGACACAAGTGCAAAGTTACGCTAATAACCAACCCGTCATTATCTTTGAAGTTTACGGGGTTAATAACTAAAAGAACTTATGTGCTTTTGAACGCTTTGATGTCTTCTTCAACCCTTTCTTTCTTTATTTCTTTCTTTCTTTCTGGTTAAATGAAAAAAGAAGTTAGCCAAGTCGATTAACTTACGTGAAATGAATTTCTTGTTTCTCTCTTTCCATTTCTATTTTATTTCTTTCTTTCTTTCTTTCTCATTCACTCCTACACTTTTTCTTTTATTTTCTATTACTTTTCTTCTCCCCCGTTTTATCTGTTGTTCTCTTTCGGTAAAGGTAGCAAACGAGTATAGAATAATTGCGAGACCTTTTGAGTGTTAGTTTTCTAGTACACATATCGACGTGTTCGCACAGCATGTCCGATTTGTAATCGCGTTTTAATCTTATAGTACATAGGTACCACCCTTTACATATGTACATACAAATATATATATATATATATATACACACTCTTGTGGTGCGTATGTATTCGATCGTATATATATACACATATATGAGTTTAAACCCTACGCGTTCGACCGTAATTACTCAAAACGATGGAAGAATCGGTCTATCGAATAAACGGACACACAATTTATTCCTATAGGAACGAGAGAGCTTCGGTACGCTTAATTATTATATCGGCGAATATTCCCACGGTTTAATGACCGCTCGTTAATCAGAGCTTTCGAAAACGAGGCCGAGACGAATATAATTATGCATGCTCCCGTTTGAATAGTTTTAACCTCGTGTAATGCACCCTCTCCTCTCCTCTCCTCTACCCACCCCACCCCTCTCCCCTCCCCCCTTCGCTTCTTTTCCTTTTTACTAGCGTTACATATATTTCAATTAGACGTTTATATTTTTTATTTATCATTTTTCTTTTTATTTTAATACTTTTAACCCCCTTAAAAATACGTACCCATTTAATTCTATACTTACGCAGTAATATGTTCTTTTCTGAAGTATCTTTTTTTTTCTTTTTTACCCTTCTATTCACGACTCGTATTAATAGTATGCGTTATGATCGTGAATAGTGCAAAGCTAAAAGTAGAACGGTCCCCTATTTTTCCTATCCGTTTTCTCTCCTCTTTGAAAGAAAGTATATTTTTAATGTCTAATTAATTTGTTCAACTAATACGATTGTTGAGGCAATCATATATTAGAGATATTCTAATATGTAATAATTACGAGAGAATGGGGATCATCCTTTATGCAATCATTTATTCATTAGCAATAAACAATTTCAGTTTTCAATCGTCATAAAATATAGCTTTGAAATTACGAATAACTGATTATACAAAAATTCGATTGTTGCGAATAATTACTCGTCTCGTTAAGATTTTTGTATGTTCTTTTTTAAGTACAGTAATTTTGAAATAATAAACTCCTACGTTATCATACACACGACGTAGAAATCAAAAAGAAAATTAAAAAAAAAAAGTACGTATGCGTCGATGGCTCAATACATTTCAACCCAATTCTCGTCGTATAAATGAAATAAATCCAAAATCATATTTCTCTATCAGACAAATAAATAATTCTATTGAAAAATATATAAGTCTGTGTCAAACGAATAATGTTCGAATATTATTTTAATGGCCGAGAATATATTAATGATTCATATAATAAAAATGTACACGTTTTAACAAAAATTCGAACGATTATTCGAAGTTGTAGGAAAAAAATTGTCGCATCGTAGGTTTTTTTTCTATTCGTGTTGGAATAGGAAGAAAAAGAGGAGGAAGAGAAAGAGGAGGGAGGTCGTGCCATTAATATAGGGTACAAAAGAGAGCTTTTACAGGAAGATACGGGGAGGTATGGTCTTATTTCCATACAGGTAGAAGTCGTATATTTTCTTGCTCTGACTTATGCTTGATCACGTACCACTCGGCTTAGGGTAGAGTGCTTCTAGTGCATAGCAGATAAGTGGCCAGTGCCAGTAGGCACTGTCAGTAATAGGTCAACCGTACACGAATATTCTCAGCAATAGTTACGATTCGTATATGGACAGACGAGTTATATCTATGTATATCTTTCTTACTCTGTCACACACTCACACTTTGTATCTATCTATCTATCCATCTATCTCTCTTACTCTTTCTTGAATGTTCTCTTAGGGATTGTAAATTTTGTCCGAATAAAGATAAAGAGAGAGAGAGAGAGAGAACCGTATGAACAAATGATATTTATTTTGCATTCTACATAATACTTATTTATTGAAATATTTTATATCTACTATTAATACACATATTTATTTATATTATATATCTATCTATATAATTTCGTTTAATTGTCAAAAGTATTGAAATTACTCTTTAAGTATTTTTAAAAAGAAAATCAGAAATAGTGGTTCAGTATAAAAACAGATGACCAATTTGATGTGAAACAGTTTATAAATGTTTTCAACAATCTCTCGTTTCTATAAATAACTCATTGTACATATGTTCAGATCATATATTTTATAGCGTACTTTGTCATCGCTCAAATTGAATCCGAATGTACTCAACTAGACAAGTTACTCTACCAATCCAATCTTCTATTATTAGTAAGACATGCATATTCTAAACGTCTCCTCCGCCCCCCCCCCTGTTTCCCTCCTCTCTTTCTATTTATCTCCATTCATCCTTTATCTCGTTTTACCTTTTACCAAAGTAAGAGGGAAGAAAGATTTTCTTCGCGAGTTAAATTTACGAGCTAACGGTCATATAACCGGGGTCGCGCTCGAAATTGAATTATTAAATTATCCGATCGGACGTGGAAAGCCACAGGGATTTTCCTTTAATGTAACCGTCTCCCCCTTTTCTCTCCTCTCCTCTCCTCTCCTCTCCTATTCCTAGCCACCCACTCCACCTGAACCCCACACCCTCTCAATGCTTCTTCTTACTTCGTCATACGGTATTATCGTTAAGTCAAATTTTAATTAATCGCTCATAAATCAGCCGTAATATAATGTATGACGTTTAACGTCTTATTTTAGTTATTCTATTTCTATGAAGTTAATTTGTTTTATTTTTTTCTTTTTTTTTTTTTGTATGAATTAAGAATCGAACCGCGTATATAAAATATTGAGCGTTAAGAGACCCAATATAGGGGAAAAAAATCCAAGTTGGAAGACAATACTAGAATAGATCTTAACGAGATTGGTTACGAGGTTCGATTTATTATTTGCATTAATAAGTTATCGAGTTCATAATGCCCTATAGCTAATAATAATATTAATTATTATTATTTATTTCTATCTTATTTATTTTTGGAGAATTGGTAGGGTACAATTAAGTAAACGTGATTAAGGTGTTTAAACTTGAAGCAATTAAGGGATAAAATAGTTTATACGTTTCTGCATGTATGAGAGAAGGATATAGAAAAAAGATTTTCATAATTAAAGGTATGACTTTTTCTTCAATTATATAAGCAAGTAAGGAAGCAAAGTTTTTACCTCTACGATTTGGTGGTTAAACACACTTGTAGTGGTTAGGTAGGTAAGTTGGTAAAATCGATTATAAAAGGAAAAAAGGTAGAACGACGAGTAGAAAGTGCCGGGAAGTACATAGACCGTGAATAATTTAAAAATTACTTGGCATACCTCGAGAGTTCATGTTTTTAATGAATGTTCGCCTTGGGAGAAAAAGAGAAACACGATCCACGAATGGTATAAATTATAAAACGCAAACAAGACTCTCTATGGTACTCGTATATATTTGACCAAAAAAGACGTACCAACAAAATGTGAGAGAAAAAAAGGATATAGTAAAATATACGGGGAAAATATGAAGAATGTTCCTTCGATATTTGCTCGTTATACGAACTCAAATATTGTCGTTTACATTGATTACAAAACGTCGATATAAGAAGATGAAGAAGAAAAAGAATAATAATAATGAAATATCGAGTTTCGTTTGCACCGAGGAAATATTCATAATTTCGTTGATTATTTTCAACGATTGTACGCAAATATACGTGAAAATCATTTTGAAAGGATTTTACAATCGCGTAGTCGTCCAATATATAACTTTACGTGAATATTTGTTTGAATATTATTTTCACGACGTGTGTACTCGTTAAAATTGTTTGTTAAACGTTATTCGGGTTAATCGTAAAAATGAAAAATAATCTACAATGATGCGTTATTTGAAAAAATAAATTTTGTTTGTTTTTAAAATTATTTTGCGCGTGTGTTAATGTTTGTTATGATGTTGGGATGTTTTAACACACTTTGACACATAAAACTTTAGTTTCTTTTTGTTTTTTTTCATTCTCTCCTCCTAACTCGTGTAACTTGCATGGAAGTAACACCGCATGAGCGAAAGGGAAATACGTGGATTACTTATGCAATAACATCAAAGGAACCGTAACCAGGACTCTTTGATGTCATACCGCTAATACCACGAGAGAGTACGGTCTTGCAAACATGTGTAAGTTTCCTTTCACTGTGTCATGGCGAAAGTGATGTAAAATGAAATTAATATAACCGATTACTTTGTCGAATCAATAAAAAAATTTTCTTCTTCCTTTTTCCATAATTTTTCATTAATCATTCCCATCGCGTTGACATTTTTTAATTGATCTTGTCTTAATTAAACACATTTTTTTCATCTCGATAAATAATATTAGGACAAATTGTATGAATCATCGTACTACTATTTCGAATTTGAAAGCGAGCAACACATAACAAAGGGATAATTAAAAACATATTGTATATAACTATTACGAATATTTCCTATCAAAGCATGTTTGAACACCCAAAACTATCAAAGGCAATGACTCGAATAATAGTTACGTTTATATTAACTATGTTAATTAACACTAACAATATTAAAATAATGTTGTTCTTGTAGTAACAAGATTGTTATTCTATGATGATATGCATATGCATATTCTCTGTCCCTTTCTATTTATTCGTCCATCTGTTTCTCTATATATTTCTATGTTTCATTTTCAATATCTTAAATAATATTAAATATTTGTATTCAATTAAAAATAACAGAATTCAATTTGAAATAATTTCATTAGAAAACGTTCAACATCTAATAAACGATAGAAACTATTTCTCTCCACACTCCCACCATTTCCAATATTATTTGAACAGCAAATAGTTAATTGTTCCAACTGTTCAAGGAAGTTTGATTTTTGTTTCGTGCATTCTCTAGAATCGAAGGAAAAACATTTCCCATGGTATTTTTTAACGAATCGGTTTCTCGTTCATTGAACAATCGATCGTTAACGCGAGTTGTAACAGCTTTTAAGGGTATTATTTTTAGTTGTATCTTGCGATGAATTGCCACCCGGTTATCGTTAAATCTTGAAACAGTGATTTCCGTGCGTACCATGGATGAAATAGACAGAGATAAATACAAATAGAAAATAAGTGTATGTATGTGTGTGTGTGTGTGCGAGAGAGAAGGAAACAGGAACATCCATCATCGGTCCATCGGAGAACTGTCGACGAAGGGAAACGGGTGCATACATGTACATATGCACATACATATTACATTGCACACATTGATCGTATAAATAGTTTCGAACGGCTGAGAAATGGACAACGTTGTACTGTGCAACGTGCTGTCGTAATTCGTCCCTCAGACAGTAAACGTCGATACGGATCTTGGTTCTAACGAGATACATGACACTCAACCTGTAAAGGGCTTTTCTTCTTCTTCTTCTTCTTCTTCTTCTTCTTCTTCTTCTTCTTCTTCCCTTTTACATTTATTTTGTCTTTTTCCGTCAACTATCTTTACCGGTCTTAACATCTCTAATATTTTTCTTTGATAATTTTCATTTGATTAAGTTTCAAAAAAACTAATGATTAATATTTTTATTTAGCTACTTTAATATCGGTAAATTTTCTTATTTTTCTTTTTTTTTTTTTCTTATTACGAAGAATATCGAAAGAGTTTTTCTATAAATGAATGAGAAAAATTGTATCGATGAAAAGAATTGATATTGTATATTATAAACTGTTCTTTCTAAAGTAGAAAAATCAATTTCGCATCGGTACATTTTTGATCATATAGCTCAACGAACTCTATTCAATCCTCTATGTACTTTCATATATATATATTGTATATATATAGGAAAGAAGAAAGATAGAGAAAAATGAGAGAAAGAGAGAGTGAAAGATAACTTGTAAATGTAGCTGTCGGATCGATACATTTTGAGATATTTCATAAAGTATGTTATGAAACGTCGAGTATGATCGGTGTGCATTTTCAAAAGATACGTGAAAAAATGTAAAGGTATTTTGTAGCTTTCAAAATGTAATCTACATATATTTCTAATATATATTTGTGCATTTGGATATTCATCATAGTATTTTAACAATAGTAACTCTTTTTTTAATATATATATATTTCTTTTTTAGAATGTAATACAACTTGTTTTTACTATTCTTGCATATCTAATTTAACAATTGAATATATAAAATTAGCATAAAAATTTATAACACAAAATAAATAATAAAATATTTCTACGAATAAGTGCTTTCGTTAATAAAAATTGATTTAAAAATTTCTAACGAATATGTGTGTATTGCAAATTGTTTAGAAATTAATTAAATTTTGAACAAGTTTTTCTATCGAATTAAAAGAAGAAATCTAATCAAACGAAACCAGTTTATCGTAGTTTCTTTCTTTTCCTTTATTTTCTCACGAAACAAGTCAATGACCACTAGGCTATACGAAATGCATCCTAAACAGAAAAGGTTCGTGCAAGCTATCACGTATCCCGAACTAAAATCAATTTCGTCGAATGCACTTTTGATGCAATTACGTTTTATTTTTATCTTTTTTTTTATTCTCTCCTTTTCTTTTCTTTTTTTTTCTTTTTTTTATTTTTTGTTTTCTTCAGTTGCAATGGTCAAAAATTTACTGTGGTCCGTACAGAATGTCCACAAAATAGGTCACCAAATTGTTCTCGTGTCACTGAGAATAAAAAAAAAAAAAAAAGAAGAAAAAAAAATAGGGTTTGCTACGAATATACAGATAGAATTGTTATCTTCTCAAATTTTACCCATTGTTTGAAACTCGAGAAAATTTTTGACAGTAAGGGGTCGGTCAATCGTTTTTGTTTTTTTCTTTTGTTCTTGTAAAATTTAGATCACGTGACCAATCGCGTTAGCTGTCTTTCAAGCGTTTCAATATTATATTGTAAAATTTATCGTACTCCAAAATACGAGACAATGTTTTCACATTTTGATGAGATATGTATGCAATCAAGTGACACGTTTCGTTCCCTGGCATACTTCTTCCTCCTATATATATAATTTTTAAGAATTTTTCAATATTTCAAATATACCCTTTCGTCATTCGGATTTCGAATCGAAGCCAAATCGAATTTAAATTATTCATCATGCTAGTTCGAATAACGATTCAATGTAATTTGATTCTTGCTTTCAAATTTTCTCTATTTAATTTAACACGAATAATAAACATTTAACAAAATCCTATCTCAAATTTTCAATTATAATATATCAAACACAAATGTGGTGAGATCGCATTTATATATAATATTAATAATAGTAGTGTTCGAAAAGTTATAGTAGAATAACGTTTTTTTTAAAAATTGACTCTATTTATAAGATAGTGAAAACTTATGACTGTAATAAAAATGATGTTATATTGACCTATGAACATAACTATCAAGTTGCTGAGGAAGTCTCAAATAGAGACGAAACGTTCAACGGATAAATATAGTGTTCATCTTAATTAAACCCGTCCAAAAAACAACTTCCCTAAGAGTAAACTTAGTAATAATTAATAATAATAATTCATATATATATATATATACGCAAATACGATATAGAAACCATACAAATCTGCGAAGACTTGCGAAGAAATACTGAGCAACATAATATATTTATAAATTCTAAAGTTGACTCTCTTTTTCACCATTCGTGTATACACGCGCGTATGTATACACGTATAGGAGTATCGCGTGTCTTACGAAGAAAAGAAAAAAAAAAAAAAAAGAAAGAAAAAGAAGGGAAAGAAGCCAAAGAAAAAGTAATAGTAGCAGCTCCTTGTTATCGTCTTCGATTTCCTTTGAGAAGGGGTCAAGTTTGTCTAGTCGTTCGTGGTTATAATCCCATTGCACTTGTGCATAGTTATTGTTAGAGCTCCCACACCAACCAAGGAAGATAGATTCCATTGGTTATTGTATTAGCAAACGGATAGTTGACGGAGAATACTGCCTTGTAATACGATTTTACACTCAGTGCACATGGTTACAACTCGGTACTGTTCAAGTCAACACCCACACATTGGCTTATTCATGCTCTCTCTACTCTTCATCCCTTCACTTCAGCACCCCCCATCCCCCTCATCCCTCCAACCCCCTCTCATCCACCCAATTCTCTTGATGTTCATCTCTACCCATCTATCTATCTATCCTTGTCTTTCTCTTCCTTCTCAGTCTTCTGATTTCAACTATCTTGTTAATCTTTGACTAAGATGCACATAGGCGGTTAGGGTTGTAAACCTCATACACACCGTTGATATAACGTATAGATATACTCTATCTCAGAAGGGTTACATCGAAAGTTTGCATTTTCAATGTAGATACAGTTATATTACCTTCTACGGTACAACCGACATGGGTTTCCTATCTTTCATAGTTTCTCAATCTGCTTACTAAGTATTATTTAATATTCAACATGGAACTATCATTAGAATAATCTGTGTGTTGAAAATTGAGTCATTTGATTTAACGAAGAATGTATTACGTATTTTGAATATTTTTATTATGTATTTTGGATCGACATCGTCAAAATATCAGCCAGATATAAAAAAGAAAATGCAAAAAAAATAAAATTGTTATTAAAAATATAACACACGTAACGTTAGGAAATATCAGATAAGGTGTTAAAAAAAGAAAGTATCATAAAAGTTTGTCGATAATCGTTTCGATAACAAGAAGAAGAAAAAAAAAACAAAAAAAAAACAAAAAAGGTTAATGTTGACCATTCTTTTCATTGGCACCCTTGAGTTTTCTAACACCGTAACTTTTTTAAAAGCTTTCGCTTTCGCGAGAAAAGAAAAAAAAAAAAAGCAGAGGAAAAAACCGAGAGGCAGACTTTTTTTTACTTCTACCTTTTTCTTTTTCTTCCTTTTCGTTTCTACTTTTTTGTTTCTGAATTCCTACTGTTCTTTTTCTACGTGAACGTTTACGGGAAACGAAATCTTAAGAGTTGTGTAGACGTTAATCGAGTCCATCTTTTATCCTGACAAATCTTAATCGGTACGTCTAAACCGGTTGGTTCACTTAAGCGACTAACTTGTTAGAAAAAGAATAAAAAATATAATAATCTATGGCTCGGCAAACGTTTAATCTAATTTTTGGATCACTTAAGTAAAGATCAAAAGTGATCGATTGATTTGAAAGTAAGTTTAAGTGGTGTCAAGCTTAGAAAAAATTACTTTTCCTTTCGTCTATAATTTTTTTTAACAATCTTTCATTCATAGATATATCGAAACCTATTTTTTTGTTAAATGTATCATACATTGTTTCGTAGAGTTATAATATATTGTTGGTGCATATAATATATTTAAATGAAATTTGTTTTACACATGTTGCGCATATATTTAAAATTTATAAATTCTATATTGATCGTATGTGTATGTGTGTGTGTGTGTTTGTGTGAATATAAGATAATATAAATGGGTCGTAGAGAAAAACGTTTCATTTTTAAATCTCGAAGCAAAATTAAATCTCCGCGAAACGTAGTGTGTGCTTAGAAAAACGTTTGAGAAAAATTTTAATTGCTTTCTTTTGTTTTTACCTCTCTGTTTTACTTTTTTCTCTGTCCCTCTCTCTCTCTTCCCTCCTTAATCCTTCCTTTTTCGTTTATTTTATTTCTTTTTCTTTTTGTTTTTTTTTTCCTACTGAAAGCTCTTTATGGTGTCGGCTCACGCACGTACGGTCTGGAAGAGTAACGCCCCTCTTAAATTCGTACGCCATCTGATTCGAAAGTTAATTGCCCGGCTAATTAATTTCGTAATTTATCGAGTGTTAAGATAATCTCGCATGATTTCGTCCGAGGTAAAAAATGAAAAAAAAAAAAAAAAAGAAAGAAAAAGAAGGGAAAGAAGCCAAAGAAAAAGTAATAGTAGCAGCTCCTTGTTATCGTCTTCGATTTCCTTTGAGNGGCTAATTAATTTCGTAATTTATCGAGTGTTAAGATAATCTCGCATGATTTCGTCCGAGGTAAAAAATGAAAAAAAAAAAAAAAAAGAAAGAAAATTGAATGAGAAGGAGATAAAGAAAAAGATAAAGATAAAGAAAAAAACAGATAGCAATAGATAAGAAAAGAAATATTTATAGGGGAAGCTCGAAAGCTTTGATTAAAAAAGAAAAACTTCTGATTGATAATCCAAAGATTTTCGTTTGCAATTAAACAGATAATTCCAACAATCTTACGAGATTCTATTATATTTCTTATATTTGTCTTCAATTTTATACTATTTAAAATTCGTTTCCTAGAAGACATGATGTGCATCGTTAAGCATTTGTGCAACGTGATGCGTGAAATAATTCAATACGAATCGTGAATCTTCGAATGAAAAGAGACAAAGAGAAAAAAAATCCTTTAAGAGAGAAAGAGAGAAAGAGAGATAAATGGTTGGAACCCAACGACCCTAAAACATTTCCATCGTCTCGGTTCGTTGCTCAGAAGGGCTCGATCCTCGATAAGCAAAAGTAAAATGAGAGAGAGAGAGAGAGAGAAAAAAAGAAAACGAACGGGATAGAGAATACTTAAATGAAATAAAGAGAAAATTATTTGATTCTTGTGCTTTGATCTTTGATAAAAAGTATCTTCGTAAACGTTTCGACACTTATACGACCATTTTTTATTGTATTCTTTTTAAATAAAAATTCAATGATCATCGCGATAGATTACGTGTACGTGTTACCATGAAAAACCAAAATTGTGAAATGACAAGATTCACATAATTTTTCACCGATATATTAGGTAAAGTATTACTTTCATTTCATTTCGTGTAAGTATAACGTAACTTTTCTAAAATAATGACAAAAATTGACATCCCTTTGCACGATGTGTTCCAAACTTTTCAACCCTTATATATACTATATACATCGCACACACAAATATATATATAAAAAAAATATGTATAGGTAGTAATCTTTAGATTTTACCTTTAAGTTCTACCAACACATATTTTATTTCGCTTAACACCGTCTCGAGGAGGAAGCAAAGAGACGGCATTACTTCTTCAGGATCCGCCCCCGTTCAAGACCCTTTTCTCTCTCTCTTTCGTATAACGACTACTACTACTTTTACTACTACAAGGAAAGCGACGAAAGCTTTCCTCTTTGCGTTTCGTGAAAAGACTTCCTTCGACACGAGCTCGTAATTATATTTCCAAGGGGATATACGAAGACGAAGGAGAGACACGTACGTGGAATGAAAATCCTTAATACAAGTTCTCTCTCTCTCTCTCTCTCTCTCTCTCTCTCTCTCTCTCTCTCTCTCTCTCTCTCTCTCTCTCTATCTTTCTATCTTTTTATCTTTCTATCTTTCTATATGTAGATGTATCTTTCTCTTTTTCTTTTTCATTTTCTTTTTCTTTTTCTCTCTCTATCTCTCTTTCTACTATTCGTTCACGATTACGAGTAGCAAACTCTTCCTCGTTTCTACTAATTTGAGCTCTCATTCTACGTTCACACTAACCACCTTGCTTTTCGCCAAATTGCTTCGAGCAAGACTGCGTCGGTACCAGAATTAGATCCTTTTGCCTAAGGCCGATGCAGAATACATATATGCATAGTTATACATAGAAAATATTGGTACGTGTACTGAATTAGAAAAATGTATATATATATTATATATGTTGGTGAGTTAATATTTTATCTTTGATGAAAATAAATCTTTTTACAGAAATTTGCATAAAACTAAAATTGAATAAAGTTTTCTTCGTAATGCGCAATTATTCTATTCAATTATATATTTACAAATTGACAAAAAAATTAAACTTGCGTCGAGTAACTCAATCGTATTATTTATCATTTTATCGATCAAAAAAATAAGAACTTGCGCGTGATTTTTTCGGGATGAAAGAACGTTTTTTAACGTTTAATACATAATCGTGTTTTTTGGTAAATGTTCTTTTGGCAACTGCATTTCACTTTGCTACTATGTTACTACTATTCTACTATGTTTCCAAATACCTTCACCATTCTACGGTTCAAGAAAGGAATGATGTAATTAAGGGAGCTTAACATGTGCACGTACACATATAAATGTATATATATATACTAAAAAAGAGAGAAAGAGAAAGAAAAAACGATCGTTATACGCCTCTCTTGTAAAAGCATACCGTGAAGTGGGAGGTGTTGCCGCTTAAAACCGGAGTGGTTTCCCTAATTAAATTGTCGCGAGCAAGAAATAACGGCCCTTTATCGCACTCACGTTTTCTTTTTTTTTTTTTTTTGCTTTTTTCTCTCACATTTTCCTTTTATTTTTATATTTATTTGATTTCTTTTTATTTCTCTCTCAGTTCTTCCCTAGACGCAATTAATCGTTCGAAACTACCAACTTTGACAAACAAAATATCTATCGAATAAGATTAATTAATATTAATCGAAATTATTATTTTCTTGAAAATTACGAAGGGGCGTTGAAATGATTTATTTTTATTTAAACATAAAAACAGTTGAGCACGAATTACGTTGCATTTCTTTTCTGAATGATTAACAATATAATCGAATAATTAATGGATCTTATTTTATTCCACTACCTTCCTAACTTCTAATTTTCTTTTTTCAATGCTAATTTCACGAGTTTCCCCCTTTCGTCTCGTCCTCGTCCTCGTCGTCGTCGTCGTCGTCGTCTTTGCTTGGACCATTCCTTTAAGAACATTCGCGTTAAATTGCTTCGGACAAATTGGACGACTTCGCCAAGGTGTTCCCTTTCCGACTTTTTAGATTGTTGTTATAATTAGATCGTCGTAAAAGAACACGAAAAAGAAATAGGGTTTCATTTTTTTATTTTTTTCTCGTTCGTTGCTTTTACTACGCAATCGTAGGTTGACTTGAATAATTTTAATCATCTCGCATTTTTAATAATTAAACGTGTCAATGGAGTCGATTTAAAATAAAAAAAATAAATTCATTGCAATGAAACAAATATATAAAACAATATCTAACGAAATATAACAATATATTTATTTCTTAATAGTAGAAACATTATTGAATATAAAACAAGAACCTTTATATTATTTACGTTGATATTTGATAGAGATCATTATTATTCTCTTACGAAACATCGCTCGTAAACGGGTCTTTCGTTTATATTAGAGACAGAGTGTGAGAGTGAGAGAGACAGAGAGAGGAATGCACCAGGTAACGCTTATCACGAAGGCCACGGTACATGAATTCGCCGTTATGCATCGTATTTGGCAACTAGCCAGAAGCGGATGTAACGTCGCGTTGCTGTTACCGTAGTTGCATCGGATTTAAATCGTTGAATTATCGAGTTGCACGATCGTAACGTGTCCGGTAACGAACATCCTTGCGATCTCGTTCCTATCACGAATCCCTTTTTCTTTTTTTTTTTTAACTATCACCAAATTTTTACCTTTTGACTAAGTGAATTGACAATTCGATCTATCCACCTATCCATCATTCAAATCTTTGCTAATAAACGAGAACAAAAAAAAAAAAAAAGAAAAACTGTCTACCATCTGGTACCACGTTCTTTACTATTTAGAATGAAAAAAAACAATTTCTATTTTGATTAATGGCTTCTTTCTCTAAAGATTTACTGACAAACTAGAAATGTTCGCTTAGTGTAGTATTCCTTTTTTCTTTTTTTCCCCCTTTCGAATTAGGGTAGGGTTTTTGGAAGTATTACATGACCGAAGATTCAAGATTATGGGGATTGTAGACAATTTGGGGAAAAGCAAATCACGTTACAGGATTTAGATTAGAATAAGTATTCTACGACATTTATCACGAGTCTGATAGAATATTTTTGTTTTTTTTATAGTCGGTATAATATATGATGGGGGTGTCTTTCTAATATAGAACCGAAGATTTCAGATTACGAGGATTTGTTGACAATTTTCTAAACTAAAATTACGTTTAGATTGATATTATATCTTTTAAAACGGTGTATTACACACGAGAGAAATATATATTATTTAATATTTTCTATTTTTCCACAAAAAAAAACAAAAAAAATCTCTTATTTCGATTTATTAATGTTCGAAAAACGGGACAATTCATTGGAAATATTTTCTATCGTAAAATTACAATAGGAAATGATAAAAAAAATCAGAAAAAAAATAAAAAAAAAACAAGATTTCTACTTAATCTTACAACGATCTATTATTTTTTTTCTTCTATTTGCGTACGTCTGTCTCTCTTTTTTTCTTTCCTTTCCACTATTCGATTCAATCTCTTCATCTTTCTTTTTTTTTTCTCCCCAAGATCGATTTACACTTCACGTTGGAAGAACGTCAAGTACTTTCTCTCTCTCTCTCTCTCTCTTCCTATCAAGTAAAAAAGTCAACTACCATTTCTTTACGTAGCAACGTGTGCAGCACGATTTTTGTTGTCGAAAAAAAAAGAAAAAAAGAAAAAAAAAAAAAGGTAGAACAACTATCGCGTAGCACCATTGTGTCTACGACATTCGTTAAATCTCATTTTAATTATTCATCTCGAAAATGGGAAAAAATAACTTTCGTATTTTCCAGATTTTTATCGAGATATCCTATGTAATTTTTAAACCATGGAAAATTCTATTTATATTCAATGTGAAGAAAAAAAGAGAGAGAGAGAGAGAGATGGAAAAAGTTCGGTAAATGAAAATTGAGTCGATACAGGGACGCAATCGATTGAGATAACTCTATTTTCGCGGTCTTGTTATCTATTTCCTTTTATCTCTTTCTTTCTCACTTGGTCAGTATCACCGAAACGAATTTCGATAAAATCGTGTTCGCATTATCTCATCACGGAAAAAAAGAAATGTATAAAAAGAAATTTATAAAACGAAATAGACTCGATTGATAAACCCCCTCCCCTTCCACCCACCCACCCACTCTACCCCACCTGCCGCGTTTCTTCCTTTCTATTCGTTTCTCGTTTATTTGCACTTGTTTAAATATCAATTATCATTAAGTAATTTATAAATTTAGCGATAATATCACGGTTAGAAATCGATAAATCACATTCTTATTATTATTTGTTGGTATTTTTATCGAGTAACCAATTGAATGGGTATTTTTTAAAAAAAAAGAAAAAAAAAGGATATCGTTATAAAGATTATTCGTTATTTTTGAGAGGAAAAATAAAAATATCGTCGAAACTTCCGCATTTATTTAATTAATTCCTTTCTATTCGTAACATTCGTTACTTATATTTAAATAATTATTAAAATAATATAAATAATAAAAAATAATTGGGAGAAGAAATATATAAAAAAACAAAATCGAAGAACTTGAGATAAAAATAAATAATAGAAATAATTGATACTAAACTAATAATCTACTAATCATTGAAATACTCATTAATATAGAATTACTCTATAATTATATCAATATAATATATATATATTCGATACACACACCAATCATATTTCCTATTCGCACAACTAATTCCCATTTAAATAATTAATAATTCATTTTAATTCAGAGCCGAGACGACAACAAGCTGAATTACGAACAATTTCATCGATTTAATTGTTTTCAAACGATAATACATAAAGACAAAAATAAAAATCTGATATATAAATTAGAGCATAAAGAAAAAAAAAAAAAAATAATATAATAAAAAGATACGTAATAGAAGAAATAATACGAGCGAATAATAGACAAAAAAAAGAAACATTAGAATAATCGTAAAGCCTTATCGTGTATTCTCTTCGTAAACGAAACGACGCGTACCAGAGGAACTTATAATTGACCACAAGGTTTGTTCATGACAGTTCCCATTTCTATATCTCTATCTTCTCGTCTTCTTTCCCTTTCCCTTTCTTCTCGCTCTCTCTTTCTCCTCCTCTTTTTCTTTCTTTTTCACCCTCGTTTTTCGTAGCCAAGGCAAGATTGCCTCGGTTACACGCGATCTAGGTCGCCGGCTTTCGCTGTCGTACTACAATACGTTAAAAAACTTTTTTACCTCTTTCCTACTTCTTGAAATTTTCTAACAGCAAGGCAAACCACGTTATCCCATTCCCCCCCGCTTGCCTCCACCCCGCCACCCACCCCTTCGTTCACCCATTCCACCTTTATCCGTATATTCTCTTTAGAATTTCTCTTTTTCTTTTTTCTTTTTTCTTTCTCATTTCTTTCTAAATACTTAGCCTCTTGAAAATCAAATAAAATTTCGAATAATCGTTACACCTACATACGTATAAATATAATAGTTAAATACACGTGTATATATACATATATTGTATTATTTATGTATGTACAGTACACGCGTGTAAAGGTACACATAGAATATATATTCTCTTTAGAATTTTCTTTTTTTTATTTCCTTCTAAATACTTGGCCTCTTGAAAACCAAATGAAATTTCGAATAATCGTTCTACCTAAATACGTATGTATAATAATACTTAATACACGGTATATATATATATATAATTTGTGTGCATGCACAGTACAGTATACGCTTATAAAAGTGCTGCACACAAGCTTATCAAACGAGAAACCTTGGCAGCAAATGTTATCGCCAACGTGAATTAATGTTAAAGTGTACCTTCCTTTTCCTCTCCTTTTCACAGTATTCCTATTATATTAACAATTTTCGCGATAAACTCAGATTAAAAAGCTATGAATGTCCAAGAGACCGATCGAACTTTTTTTTCTTCGCTCTCTTTTTTTACTTCTTTCTTTTTGTTTTATTCGTGTGTGCGTGTCTGTGTGTTCTTTCTTTTTTTTTTTATAGCCGTTTCGAGGAGGATTAAAATTCTTGATAAAATATGCGAAATTTAACTGGGAGTCTCGATTAATGATATTTTCGTATTTCATTTTAAGAGATCATTCGAGAGATATTTCGTGTTTTCTTCTTTTTCACATTGGTATTTTCTAAAATCAAACTAACGTAAATTTAAACGAACGTAAAAACTACTGTAATTTATTTCGAACGTTTTTCCTCGCTCGATATTTATTCATCATTTTATATATTTGCACTTGTATTCAATGATTTTATTATATATCTTATCATTTGATAGAAATTAATTATAATTTTGTTCATTAGCATATCATATTTTCGTTGAATTATATTTAAACAAGCTTAAGTTCGATGATTAAAAAATAAATCACCAGGACATTCGTTAATTTATCGATTACTGAAACTTTATATTTAAATATAGCTAGTTCAATACTTAATCTAAATGTCACAGATTTACATTAAGTGATAAGAAAGCCTGAATAATTTGTTAACCTGCTAGTTAATACAAACTTTCATTTTATATGCTTTAAACTTACAAAATGTCACGTGTGTCAACGTTAAATGATAAAGAAACAAAAGCACCCTCCTCCTTCTCCTCCTCTCTCTCTGTCTCGTCAATAAATTTAAAAAAACATTTTCATTGATCAAAAAACATGAAACCTTTGAAATATCATAGTAGTCAATAGTTAAATCGTCGTGTAAAGTAATAGAGACATCATTGTGAAATCGACTTTTTGATGCAAAGTAAAACGCTTGTGTGAAAAAGATTGAAAGAGAAAGAGAGAATAATAAGAGTTAATGCATGCCTATGTGTATGTATTTACGTGTATGTATGAAGTGTGTGTACAAAAGGTCGCAGGTTTTACCTCGTTATCGGAAGGTGCAACGGTACGAATCGCAAGGTAAATCGTTAACGCTTATCGTTTCGACGATCCGTCGACATACGACATGTATATATATAAGTTTATATATGTGTGTGTGTGTGTGCTTGCATATGTATATTAACTAGTTAGATAGAAAAGGAAAAGCAAAAGAGAAAGAGAAAGGGGGGATTAGTGGAGGGTGTTGGGAATGAAAAGAGGGTTAGCTGAGGGTGTTGGAAATGAAAGGGGAGGAGGAGGAGGGGGGTGTAGAAATTACGCGTTTATGCTCAAGCACGGTATTAGACGCGTGTCTCTCCTCTCTTCAAAGAGCTATATGCCACTCGAGAAAGAAGGAGAGAGAGAGAGAGAGAAAGTGAAAGAGAATGAGGGAAACTGTCGTGTTTTTGCGTGTTTCGGAGATTAGAACTTGCCGATTCTCGAGACTTTAGCTATAACGAGAATCTCACGTGTCCGTCGTACGCTAATGATAGGCGACATGCAACGACTCTATCTATCTATCTTTCTCTCTCTCTCTCTTTCTCATTCTCTTTTTCCTTCTTTCTCTCTTTCAGTATATCCCAACGCTACCGAGGTGTGAATGCGAATGCTAAAGGTTCTCCACGAATATGGCAAAAGTTTTCTTTTATTTTTGGTTATTTTTTGTTCTATATTTTTCTTTCAAATAAGAAGAAATCAAATTGATAAAAAAATATTTAACCATTATATCGAGATTTTAGATAAATTGTTGAACGATTATTTTATTGTTACAGTGAGTATATTTTAATTGATAGTATTTTAATTAATCGATTAGAAGAGTATACTTTTTAGAAAGGAAAATATATGTATATATATATAACAAAATTATTGAATAGAAAATCGCGAGGCAAAAAGGAAAAAAAACAAATAAAAAAGAGGTATAATTTTGAGTATAAAGGAAAATTTGTAGTTAACGAATAACGAACGATATTCGTTTGGATATTTAGATTGAAAATTTACGAAGTACAATAGTTACAACGTCAACGTTGATATTTGAATAGCTTTCAGCAACGTTTATAAATCCCTATACTTGACGATCAGCAATGTCAACGTTCGCATACTACTAGCACCACCACCACCATGGTATTATACATACTAACGAACTTCGAACGGAATAGCCGATCGATTTTACATAGGTTTAACTTTTTTTCGATGTACCCACGATTGCCTTTTGTGAGAAAAGAGAAACCGAGTGCTCGGCAATTTCCAGAAAATAATTTCAACACCTCCCCTAGACCACCCTCACCCTCTCCCCCCCCCCACAGCCAAAATCGATTTTAAATTACAACGTTCATTCGCGAGGAAAACGCGTTAACGATTTTCTTTCTTGTGGTTGCTCAAAGGATTCACGTAGGAAGAAGGACCCCATAACATCGGATTTTCTCGCTATTAATTTGCTTTCCATCTATCTATCTATCTATCTATCTATCTATCTATCTATCTCTATTTTCTTTCATTTTACATTATTTCTTCCCCTTGTTTTTCCTTTGGTTTTTTTTATTTTCTTTTTTTTAGTTGCTTCATTTATTGAAATCTAATCTACTAATCAACTAAGTGCAATAAAAACGTTGCTATTAGTTAAAAGGATAAAAATCATGAAACATATTCATGATTATTCATTCGAAAGTGTAATTCTTGAATTTACTTTACATCGTTTTACAATGTGTTTTATGTAACAGAACGTTAACGTTCTCTCTCTCTCTCTCTCTCTTTCTATCTAAATCTGATACCATAAATCTTTCTCTTTTGTTCAATTTCATATCTGCTTTCTACGTCACTTTTACCATAATTGCGGAAGATTGTCTAGAGGGTGAAAGTAATAACGTTATCATAATAGAATCACGGAACATTAATTATCCTAACGTGTAATTCTTAAATTCACTTATGTTACCTACATCTGATTAGAAATGTAATATAAGTTGTTTAATTTAACGCTTGATTTATGAAGACACATTTCATTTCAAATGGAATCATAAATGTTACGATGTTTCATTATTAATAATTGATAATTTATATTATTTAACTTTGAAATTGATTTAAGAATACGATTTCTTACGTTAATAAAAAAACAACAAATAATATAAATTATATGCTAACGTAGTAACCAGTGCATTTATTTGCATACAAATATATACAGAGTTGAAAAATTTCAATTGGAAAACGAGATGCACGTAAGAAAACAAAAATTAAATCTAATTAACCCCATACTCGAAGTGCATAACAAAATTTCAACGTACACAAAAATAAATAATTAAGAAACACGTTAATAAAAATAAAAAATATAAGACATTAAAATATATTCCCTAAAACAATTTGTTGTTTGTTATGTACGACATTACTTTTGGAAGCATGAGAGATAAGAGAGAAGAAGATCATATCCCAAGGGAGTTTGAAGGAGTGTAAGGTGGGGTCGTCTAAAGTGGGAGAAGGTGAAGGGGAGGGGTTGAAAATCTATCGTGTTCGAAGTTTCGTAAGAGGAAAAGGGGGAAAGAGAAAGAGAGAGAGAGAGAGAGAGAGAATATTAGCCGCCTATAGTGTTATCGTGACGTAATAGTAGTGCACCGGCAGTAACGTAAACTCGTTGACGTGCGCGAGCCGAGAGTAACAAGAAGTCGGCTCAAATTCGTGGAATTTGCAAGGCAAAGGAGTATATATATATATATGTGTGCGTTGCACGCGTTAGGCTTCCCTTCTCTCATACGTATAACGTATGTACTAACCATAAATAAATTCATGGATATAATAAGCCACCAATATACATATACCTATATATTCTATAAGTACTCTCTGAGGTATTCTTACATACACACATATATATATACGCAATAATATATATATATATATATATATTACATACATACAAATTCATGGATATTATAAACCACTCAATATATACGCGAGCCCACACATATGCGTATACGCATACAATTTACTATTCAACACACACGGTACTTGTCGTATTATCGGTTAACATAGTATCTATATCGCATATAACTATCGGAGAATTAGATAGTATGCAAAATTCGTTTATTAAAATTCCATAAAGATCGATTGACGATGTCTAATAGAAAAAATATAAGGGACGAGGGTGCATAGGGCCCCTTATAACGCACCCCATCTCCTTTTCATCATGTATTTCTTCTTCTCGTATTATTAAAAGCAATATTTTTTAAGAAGACCATTTTCGATATTGAGTGCATAAGGGATGAATCCATCTTTCTGGGTGATTGGTTAAAAGGAGAGGAATAGGGGTAAGAAGTAAGGGGGGGGATGACGTTAAAGTATAAGGTTGTTCACGCGCGAAGGGAGCCACGAAGTACCTTGTGCATCGCGTGCAACGAATAGATGATCCTTTGCCCTAAGGCGAGGTGATTTTTGAAGGCTTCGTTACCAGAACCGTCTCGTCCTAACCCTTGGAAAAGGATTCGATAAATTGCACGATCTTACGAGAAAGAAAGAAAGAGAGAGAAAGAAAGAGAGAAAGAGAGAAAGTCTTTTCGAACCGAGGAGTGGGTGGAAAAACGGGTTGGAAGAGTTTGGAAGAAGGAAAAGAGAATAAACGGAATAAAGGAAAGAAAAGAAGTATAATGAAAAGAAAAATAAAAAGAAAGTAAAAATAAAAAAAAAATAGGAAAAAGAGAATAAAAGAGAACATAGGGGAGAGAGAGAGAGAAGCTTTCCCGTACGAATTTTTATTGAATACTCTTATACGTGTGTATGGGGTAAAAATTTTTCGATACAAAGGAAGCGGAAAGTAACTTTCTTTCATTTTTCTTTTTTTAATATATATA
>NW_014569896.1:80105-134409 GCF_001313835.1 Polistes canadensis
ATATATATTTTTTCTACTTCTTCTTCTTCTTCTTCTTCCTCCTTTTTTCATTTCTTTTTTGTCTTCATTTTTATTTTCCTTTTTTTTTTTTCCTTTTTTTCCCCATCTCAAAGCTTTCGAGCTTTCGTCGAAGTAAGTACTCTTATATATAATATCTTTTCTCTCACTCTCTCGGTCGAACTTGCGAGCTTTTATTCTCTCTTTATTTTTCTCTATTCATCTATCTCTCTATATTTCTCAAACAGGAAGATAAAAATTGTTTGTAGCTTGGTTCAGACGCAATCCAACATCGATACTCCTTTCTTTATTGCGACAACGTCCAAACCTTACTGAGAATCATCAGTCACAGTCATGAAACCCTCTTCTCTTTCTCTCTCTATCCCTTTTTCTTCCTCCACTTCCTTTCGTTTTTACTTGCCAAAGGGCGTTCTTTGAATCAAGCTAAGTCTTACCAACCGAGAAAAGAACTTCGAACGCGTTGATACATTTTCTTCTTATATTTCTTCTTAGTTGAAATACTAACAATTCTCTTGCACGAACAAATATTATTTGAATTCTTTTATCGTGAATGATTTTATACTATCTTGATTACGAGAAGAAGAAGAAGAAGAAAAAAATCAAAGAATTTTACAATGAAAAAAATGGAAAAATTCATTTAATTAATTATTCGTGATTAATATTATTCGTTAAGTAGGACAATTTCCGATTTTTAAATCTACGTTGGATAATAAATTGAATTGTTAATATTTAGTTATTTTTATTTTCCGATGGTTCAACGGAAGAACGAGTAATTATTTAAACAATTGGAATTATATTAGAATACAGCAACTCAATTATCCTTACTTCGTGAATTACGAATTTGTCAAGATGTAATTAATTGAATTATTTCAAGAGTTCAAATTCGTTAGCATCTTAAAACTTGTAACGACGTCAAAATTCTTTAATACGAGAATTAGAATTTCAATCGATTTTCTTTATTTCGAGAGTTTAGAATTTGTTAGCATAAATATAACGTAATAATTGCAAATTGATATTCCGTGATTAAATGACATTACAAAATATTATTTCAAATGTTTCATAATTTTTCGAACGCTTCGTATTTATTTAAAATATGTACAATTATACGTTCACACATAACATTCTCTCGATTGTATAAGTTCATTAATACACGCGTGCATTTATGCATGTAGAATAAAGAAGAAATATAAAAAGAAAAATCATCAACGCCATTGATGTCTTATTCTCACGCTATAAATTATCCTAACAATTTCTACACCTGAGAAATTCTAAAGTACCAAGATTCTTCCTAATTGTCTTGCGTAATACGATTCGCTCAATTTGTATCCAGAACTCACGTGAAAACGTCATTATCTTGATGGATTGAACGAACGTTAATTATAATAACAATTCAACCCGTATGTTAGTACAAATGGTTATTACGTGTTCCTAAAGACTTGATTGGTATGATTATATAACTTTATGAATATTAAAAAGATTATCATAGTTCCTAATGCAATCTAATTACCTATAATAATTAATCGATTATTATATAGCATCATTGTGAATTATTTCATATATTATTAATATACTAATATTAGATAATCACAAAATATTATATAATTTAAATAATTACTTCTAAAATAATATATAACACACACACACATATATTATATTAAATAATATTTTTCAATATGTATATATATATATATATATATATATATAAAAAACATTATATCATAAATTATGTTATCTAGAATGGTATAATATTTGAATATATTAATTAACCATATCCTGTATAGAATATATGTACGTATACCAATATTAATGGTCAAATATATGGTAGATAATATCTATTGTAATAACCATACAGGTGTGCGTGTGATTTATTTCGTGATTTGAAATTATGACCTATGCTTTTAGTTACAAAATCCGTACCCATCGATCGTGATACCTACGTACGAACTTTCCAATTAATCCATGCCGATAGCTCATTGAACAATGCTGAATAGGGAGTATCATTGATGGCTTTGATCTCTCACAAGAGGATATGGCGTTAGTAAACAATTTCCTGGCTCTCTCGCATAGAATCGATTTCGATGAATAAAATGCTTGCTTTACGATCGGAATGTGTTCAGCAATGTTATCTCTCATTGCTCTTTTAACATCTATCCCTGGCTCGATTGAACAAACTTTATCGTCTCGCGCGCACGTGTGATATCATCTAACTATACAAACTATTCTGTTCTATTTTAATTTAACCATTCGAATAACTCTAAATGTTTTATTTTCTTATTATTTAATTCTAATAAAAAAGAACGTTTATATATATATATTTTCTTTTGTTCTACGTTAATTAATATGTCTGCTATATTTATCTGGGTCAGTGTTATTTTATTCAACATTTTTATTCGCGATATTTTATTTCCAATGTTATATTCGAATATTCATTGAAAATATATTGTAAAAATACGCTTATTGTGGTAACGTTATATATATATATATATATATTATTCATTTAATTATTATTTTAATAGACCATGTATGAATGATTTTTTCTTTCAATTCTTATTCGACTGTAAATTTGTCCCTTTTTTTTTTTTATTTCTCGATTTATTTAAGAAAAATAAGAGCGATAAATTTATATTTAAATTGTATTCATTACGCATAACTTGAAAGAGTTCTCTCGAATTAATTTAATACGCGTATTTCCAACCGCATCTTCCTCTTTGATCTTGTAAAATAACTCTCAAGAAGTACCAACAAGTTTCGTTTCGTCCTTTTTAAACTTTCTCGAGTATCCTTCCGTGAAGGATATATTTCAAGCTTCACATAGATACTCGTGTAAATTGCTCGAACTAAATTGTATCCTACTCTTTCTTGAAAAAGATTAAGTATAGTTATATCAATAGATACTTAATGGAGAAAAAATATTTCGAAAATTTAAAACGATTCTATTCTTGAGATAGATTGAATATTTATATATTTATATATATTTTCTAAATATATATTTATGTGTATATGAACGATAAGAAAATTAAAAAATACGGTCGACCATTTTTATGAAACAACTTGAAGATACCATGTCAATTCGAAAAGAATTTCTCAACTACTCTTTTTTTTCTTTTTTTTCTTTTTTTTTTTCATTTTCAAGACAAATATCTTACACCGTTGAAAAGAATGATAAAGGATTCGTAGAAACTTTATTCGCTAAGTGAATTGGACCGTGCACTCGAATAAATTTAAAGATTCCTTTTACTCCCGTGCACATATCTAACGTATTTCATCGAAATAAAAAAGATTAGATTATCGGAATGACAATGAGAATGACGCGTTCCTTTCTTAGAAAATCGAGAGAACTATTAAAATATATATATCTTTACTAGAAATTGATATTACACATTTATATGATACATAAAAATCAAAGTTATCAGATTCGCATTTGAATCGATGAAAATATATATATATCACGTTTTCACAAAATGTATAATAATAATAATAATGATATTTAAATATAATTATATTACCATTGTATGCAAATCGGTTGTATTATTTTACAATAAACAAATAATTGTTTTGATATCGTCAAAGCCAAACGTTTCAAAATACGATTCTCGTTTAAATTTACATTTATCGGGATAAGGTATTAACAATTGTAATTAATTTACAAGGTACATATTTATTGAAATAATATTATCGAGTGAAACAAAATTATAATGAAATTCTTACTACGGCGTAAGCTTTGAAAACGTTTCCTATAACAGTTTTTAAAAAGTATTTGAACAATTTGACTCGTTGAAGAAGAGTTAAAATAAGAGAAAAAAAAAAAAAAACAAGAAAAGGAAAGAAAAGAAAAAACTGTTCTGAAAGTGTTCATGCGTTCAGTTGCTCGCGAGACGAACTCTTGAAGAGTACGCAAGCCTGATTGCAATCTCCGACTCATTCAAGGAATGAATATCGTCTATCCTTTTCTTTTTCTCTTCAATGAAACTTCGAGCTTTCAAGAGATGAGACTCATCTTCGATCAGACGTAAACACTGTCATATTTAACGGTGTATATATTTTTCTTACGAGTACTCATACATTTTTAATGTGAGATACTCTGCTTTGAAAATTATATTATACCTATTCAATATTAATAATTTCAAATATTATATATACATAGAAACGAAACGAAACGAAATGAAACATTTAACTTTAGTATAAAAAAAAATAAAATATAAAATAAACCAGAGAATAGAGTTTTCTATATCAATTTTTTCTTCTTTTTTTTTCTTCATATATTCATTGTAATTTCATTTAAAACACAAGTATATCGCGAGAAAAAGAAGTAGAAGTAGATAGGTCCACCCCCCTCCTCCCCCCGTACCTAACCCCTTATATAATAATTACTTAACATTTCCCTTTTTTTTTTCTCTTATTTCTTTTTATTACATAACAGCATGCCGTACTTTATCCGACCCTTCAATTTTTCAATTTAACCGTAACGTTATCGGAGATGAGAGTTCTCTCAAGAGCAGCATCAGCACACCAAAGCAGCCACGAGAAAATTCATGAGAATTTCTTTTCACCCTCTCCCTCTCCCTCTTTATTTTTATCTTCTCTTTTTTTATTTTCTTTTCTTTTTTTTATTCCTTATTCACAAGAGAGAGAAAGAAGCAAGTCGATTTTTAAAAATGGGGGTGAGGTGGGGTTGAAAAGAGACTTGACGAAGACGTTTCGTAAACAGAGTGAGTGTGTGTACCCTCGTTCATTCGTTTCTGTTCTCTCCCTCTCACTCTCTCTCTCTCTCTCTCTCTCTCTTTCATTTACTCTCTCTCTCATTCACTCTCTTGCCTCTTATGAAGACGCTGTCGACTTTTTCTCATCGTCCGGAAAGTTCCGGACGGTTGCGGGTCGTTGGCCATGTTTTTCCGGAAGCTGTTGACGGCCGGAGGGTTAGTAGTAGTATTAGTACAGAAAAAAAAGAAAAAAAAGAAGAAGAAGAAGAAGGGTAGGCGGCAAAAGAGCGTTTAAAAAACTGTGAAAAACGTCTGCGTGTAAGGGTGGAACAGAATGAGACGAGAACAGGGATCGGCAACTGGATGAATTTGTTAGTTGCATCCTCCTCCTCCTCCTCCTCCTTGTCCCTTTCATTCTTTTCTTTTTTCTTTTCTTCTGTACTTTTAATTTTTCATTCCTTTTACTTATGTTAAAGTACGAGAAGAACGAGACTATTTGAAAAGTTTTAAAAATGTCTCCGCGTTTGAATTAACAAACAAAAATTCTCGAATATAATAATACCAGGTTGTTCCATAAGATACAATTTTTACACATCCAAATAAATATCAATATAATATCTAATATGAATGTGTGTGTGTGAAAAATAATAACGATCGTGATAAATATACGAGAAATAATTATTTAAAATAAAAGATACAAACGTCCACATAAATTCTTTTCGTACTACTTTGAGTATGATTTCGAGTCGTATATAGAAACACGCATGTAAGTAAATTATATTTGAACGCATAAAAGTGCATTTACGTATTTACATATTATATAATATATACATAACAAAAGCGTTTAAATATTTTCCGATCGAATATGAGAAAGGATTATCGCGAAGAATACGATATTAAGCTGTAGAACGCGCGAATGGCATCCTATGAGAATGCAAATGGGTTCTCTGCTGGCGTTAAATTTGCGAGAATGTCGTGAACGACGAGACGTCTTGTTGAAACGTTTCTGAGTAACGTTTAAGAGAGACGCATGACGTCGTCTTCCTCGTCCTTTTCCTCCCCCTCTCGCCCCTTTCTCTCTGTCTTTCCCGATTCCAAGCAGCCAACCAACCACCCACCCACCCACCTATCCACCTACCTTCTTACCTATCCCCCTCATCTTTCCTCCTTTCCTCCTTCTTCCTTTCTTCCCAAGTTGCCAACGGGAGAACTTGCAGCTGTTGGAAATTATCCACTTTGATTGCCGTTGAAATTCGTGCAACGAAGGAAGGGAAAACCAGAGATCTATTAATTTTCCAATCAATCTCAAGTAATTAGACATAGTCTTCTTCGGTACTATTACCTTACAATCTTTTCACTGTGGAAAAAGTAAAACTTTCCGGGTTATATATATATATATATATTTCTGTAACTTCTATGAAAAATTTCTATATCTTTTTATAAATTATTATTGCATTTGAAATATCACATGAATTATTTCAATCACATCCGAGTATATCCTATTTCCATTCGCGATACTATACGATGATGATCAAACGAGGATCATGCTATTTCTTTTTTTTTTCTCTTCTTGATTTTGTAAACAATCAATCGTGTAAAAAAACACACACGAATCGATCAAACTAAAATCGATGCAGTTACTCGTCAATCAAGCGGATTTAGAACGTATTGCAAACACCATTCGTTACGAGCTTGACAAAATAGTAATCAAATTTCGAATCCAAAGGGTTGTATCACGGAATGGTGACATCATTTGGATTGAACGTCAAAATGAGTTCTCCAGGTTTAATAAATATCAGTTAGTATACAAATAATCAGACTATCTCAAAGGCTATCATAATTACAAACGTATATTAATATATTGCATGTAATTATTTATCAGTATTATTTGAAATATATTCTCAATTAATATTATATATCAAAAATAAAGAAAAAAGAAAAAGAAAAGGAATAAAACAATTACTTTTGCATGAAAATACAAAAGCAAACCACAAAATTGCAAATAATAAATAAAATAAAACGTAACAGAATATAAACAAGTATTATTATAAATTTATCCGTTGATGTTCTCGATTGATCGAATTTAATTACTTGCCAATGTCAATATCAATTAAATTAATTCGTCGTCGTATCATTCGGATATAGCTCCAATCGCAATTACGCGAAATAATGTCGATGGAAATGTAGTATCTTTCTATTTTTCTTTTTTTCTTACTATCGCGAATATCTAGAAAATGTCTCTTAAACTTTACCAAAAATAAAGACAAAAACATGATAAAAATACGACATATGATTGTTGCATTTTAATGTAATTAATACTATTATTAAAAGCAAGAAGAAAAATGTTCTTTCTTTTTAAAAATAAATAGTTCGGAAATACTTTTTCTATGAATATCAAATAAACGTGGATATATATATATCTTCTTTTACTATTATTTTCCTTTCTTTCTCTTTCTCTCATATTTTAGAGTCAAGCACACGCGTCATTTCTTTCATCCTTTACCTTATCGTCATATCTTTTGAATCTTAGAAGCAGCAAAAGTTGTACCTTAGAGAGTGAACCGTGCACCGTCGTACCGTACCGTTCGTACCGTTCGTACCGTGCCGTGAACTTTATCGCTATCGATCTTCTCTGAAATGGAAATTTCGACGAAGCGAAGAAGGTCACTGGTTGGTTCAACGAAAGAGAAAGAGAAAAAGAGAAAAAGGATGCAAGATAGGAAACGTGTGAAGGCGAATGAGCAAAGCAAGTGCGGAAGATCGTTTCATAGTCGAGAACTATGAGATCGAACATTGAGATTGCTCGAACTTTTCAAGATCGTTTACGATGGAAAAGGAAAAAAAAACGATATAAGAACTTCATCGTTATGAAAAAAATAAGAAAAAGAAAAAATTCACAAATTCAACAGAAAAAATATATAAAAGATCTTGACGACTAAATACGAAAATTCAACATTTGTCAAATTAAATAAAAAGAAAATGAATTACCTAAGAAAATGAAAACTAAACTTATAGCAATGTTTACAAAATATTTCAATCTTACGATTAAAAATATTTATTTCTCTTATATATTTTTATAAACGATTTTTTAAATTATATTAGAAGGATATAGTTTCCTAAACGAAAACGCAATGAATCATTTTAAATGTTATTTCAAATAAAATAAGTAACAGATATATTTTTAATGATAAATAAACCTCTATGGATAAACAGGGATTGAGATAAAAAAAAATAAAAATTATAAGAAAAATAGAGAGAGAGAGAGAGTCCAGTGTGTGGTTTCTTATATTTCTTATTTTTTCCTTTTCCAAAAGAAACGAACGAGAAAATCTTTTTTCGAAATCGAGCAATTCGCAGGCATCGACTGAGGTCTTAGCAAAAAGAAAGAGAGAGAGAGAGAGAGAAAAAAAACTGGTAAAAAGAAGGTGAAGCTCTTTTTATAGAAGACCTTTTTTCCCGCGTAATGTTAGAAAAACCCTGGTTGAAATTTTCGGACTTGTGCAAGTTTTCTTCTTTCCTATCCTTTACTTAGAAGACGTTTTACCGAGTTCATTTGGTAAGAAATCGTCGTCGTCGTCGTCCTGGAAAACGCGTACACCCACCCCCTCCTACCATCCCTTCCAATATCGTGCTAGGAAATCGAATCGAGAAAGTAAGCGAACCGGCAAACCAACGAAAACGATTGTGCTCAAGTACGCGAAAGCTTTGGCTTATCCTATTCTCTTTTACTTCGACTAATAAATGTTAATTCTTCTGTTAAAAAACTTAAATCTTCCTAACTTTTCCATTTTTTTAATTCTAAAAATCCTAAATAGTATTAACGAATTTTGTCACAGAGATTTTTGTTTAAATAATTATATTACATCGAAGGGGAAAATTAACCCACGCACGATATTGGTGCAAAATTTGACTAAAATATATTTATAATATAAATATACGGTTTTTTTTTACGGAAGATTTACATTAACGATGCACAAAATTAAAGACAAAAATTTATTTAACTTCATTTAAATTTACATGTTCTCACAAAAAAAAATCAAATAAACGCGACGAATGAAAAATATGATAACGTAAAAGGTAAAACGTGTTATTAGAGTATAATTAAACTGGATAATATTTTCAAAAATATATAAAATGTATATTAAACGAAAAACGAATTACGTTGAATTAATAATAAAACTAGAAAGATAAAAAGCCCCAAGGAAAGTACATTAAAATCTACTTAAATTAAAGCAACTTTCTTATTTGATGTATCATCTCTCAAAGCTTAACCACTTATTTGTATTTTTTTTTTTATTTGTTTGCAGAATGTGCGTCAAAAAGCGGAGGCTCGGTTGTCGAGCATCATTCTTCAGCATACTGGGAGCAACCCTTTAGTCAACCTTATTTCGACAACACAACCAAGAGAGAAACTACGACAACAGTCGGTCAAACCGCTTACTTACATTGCAGAGTACGCAATCTTGGAGATCGTGCTGTAAGTTTTATCTGCATATTTTATTTCTTTCTCGTAATTAAAAACATTAAAAGACAGAAAGAAAACAACTGAACGATTGAAAAATAAAACAACGAAAAACATTTTTACGAATATCAATAATTAATAATAAATTTCACGTTGTCAACCTATTACTTTCCTAGTTATTCAAAAATATAAGATAAAATGAAAATATAAAGAATAAAGATTGTAAAATCATTAAAAAATTTGTTATATGCGTGTATATATTGTATGCATTCGGTATTGTTATTAAAATTGAAAAATCCTATTTTTCTAACAAAAATTCCATCAAATTTATCAAATATGAATTCGTTCGATTGGAAAGAAACATTTTCTTCTTCTCCGTTGGTTATTTCTTTTATTTTTCCTTCTCTTTCTCTTTAAATTCATATTTCGTATTTTCCTTTCGAAGTAAACGGTTGACTGATCTCACAATAACCTCCTACCTCTCTCTCTAAATTCATATTTCGTATTTCGTTTCAATGTAAACGGTTGACTGATCTCACAATAATCTTCTCTCTCTCTCTCTTCTTCTGTTCATCATTCAAAAAGATGAAAATTCTCACGATTATTCAACGTGTATAGTTAATTATTGATATGGTAATTGTTTAAAAAAGATAATAGTTATTTCTAATGACCCTAATCTTATGTTTTGTTGACTTATAACTTGAAAATCGGCACGCGCGTTCACTCTTGACGTAATTTCGCGGATAGGTGCGTCATAGGTGTGACAGAACTTCGACAAAGAGATAAATTCACGCAAGGAGATTGTGTGTGTGTGTGTGTGTGTGTGTGTGTGCGTGCGTGCGTGTACGTGTGTTTGAGAGAGAGAGACAGAGATGGAGAATAGAACAGGTCGACATCACGCGTTATCGCTTGGACTCATGCATCAAGCTCGGTGACGCGCCAGGAAGCCGTCGTGCTCCAATCACCGATCGTAATCGGCGATAAATCAAATTTCGCAAACGTCCACTCGACATACATACGCACAAACGTAGGACACACGAATCCATACATATATATGTGTGTGTGTGTGTGTCCAAGGAAAATACGAGAGTCATGACGCGATGACTTAAGAAGATCGAAATATTTTCTAAAAATATTTTCTCAACTTAAAAATGAGTCAGCTATTGTCACGAAGATCGTTCAATTTTATCTTGAAACATAGATATATACATGCATTTTATTTTTTCATTAACTTTTTCGCCATTATACACGTTTAAAACTGCTTGACTTATTCTATTTTTGTTTTTTTTTTTAATATTAAAATAAATGTGTCGATCGAAAAAATAAAATAAAATAAAAAAAACATTGTAATATATATATAACGTGCGAGTAAGGATACAAATGTCATGGAAACGTTATAGATGATTCATTTTATACGCGCGTTGAATCCGAAATAAAAAAAGACAAAAAATAATAAAAAAGTTCTTTTGACCGGAGCAAAAGGTAGAACTTTAGAATTCTCTTTTGGGGGGAAAAAAAGATGCACAGGAGTGTACGTTTTCACGAATACTATGACGTCGGGACAGATCATAGAAAATCGCAATAGCAATCGTCACGCGCGTATCGTCCGATAAACGTTCTGTTGACTATTTTTCTTTTTTATTCTCTCCCTCTCTCTCTTTTTCTCATTTTTTTTTGTTTCACTTTTGTGCAATTTCACCGTAGCACTCGTTTCCGGATCAACAGGGAATGATCATCGTCCCCTTGTTGGAGTCGTTTCATTGCATCGGTAGTCTCCTATGAACAATTTTCATCAACCAACTTTCCCTCGAATGTAACAAAAATTACAAACTTTTTCCCATACTATCGACAATATTTAATTCTTAATTTTAGAAAATATCTACGCTAATAAGTCTACTTTATTTTTAATTGATAATACTTTGAATAATTCACAATAAAATGTATTTCATGAAAATTATTTTCAATTATCTAACACGATTAATTATTAAATATATAAACTGGCTAACTAATTAGAATACAAAAAATAGTTTGATATACTTATATCTTATGCTACCTTTCATTAATATTGTTTAATATATTTGACTACAGGTATCGTGGATTAGAAAACGAGATCTACACATACTAACCGTAGGAATTTTAACTTATACGAATGATCAACGCTTTCAATCATTGCACAGCGATGGAAGCGACGAATGGACTTTAAAAATTAGTTCACCCCAAGTCAGAGACAGCGGGACTTATGAGTGCCAAGTTTCGACCGAACCGAAAATCAGTCAAGCATTTAATTTGAGCGTAGTGGGCAAGTATAATTCCTCATTTATTTTATTATTATCGAAACGTTTGGACAAAAAAAAAAAAAAGAAAAGAAACTAAACTAAAATTAATAACGTGATCAATAGTTTACGTAAATATTTGACAAAATTTCATTAACCGTTCTCGTATGAATTTCAATATTTTTCCCTTAAAAAGTTTCACGATCGTCGATAACGACGTTAATTCAATTAAAATACTCAAAAATTATATTATATATATATATTTATATATCTTCTATGAATTTATATATATATAAATACATATGTAAACGACAGTGGTGGTGGCGTTACGAGTTACAATACCGCATTTCGTATTGCTTACCCAACTCTAAATCAATTATCACTAGGTGCCACCTCTCACGATATAAACCACATGCATAGTGATTTTAGTTCGCGGTAGAGTTAAATTCACTATCTATATCTCTATACCATTCTGTGTTATACGTTATTTCGGCAGTGTCGAAAGCGAAAATCAATGGCAATTCGGAATTGTACATCAAGAGTGGAAGCGACATAAACCTGACTTGCATCGTACTGCAAACACCCGAGCCACCTTCCTTCATTTATTGGTGAGTATTTCTAATAACACAATTTCTTTACAAAATTGTTTTGTATTTATTTGTTAGAATATATATATTTTATTTTTTGTTTTTTTTTTTTTGTTGTTGTTGTGTAATAATAAATTCCAATGAAAACTACATTTAGTAATATCATTCAATTCCTCATCCTTTATCATTTTTTTTTGTTCAATCTTTGACGCTGCAGAAGAGATACAATTCGTTTCAATTCTGTACGCGCTCGCGAGTACAGAAGGGTCGACACCTTTTGTACTTGCATAATAGTAGACGTCACTTCAAAGGTATATTTGCTGACAATGCAACTTCAACAGCAAATATTGGATTTTCCGGAAAATTCCAATTCGAATAATAATTCACCTGTACTAAAATCTACGCGAACGTGCACAAACGTATAATATATTATAGTTTTTAATAAATTTACGTATTCAATTCTATTTCGTGAATCTTATTTATAATTCCAAACTTTGTGCAAATAATTTTTTAAGAATTCGTTTATCAAATTATTACATAAACAACGATCGTTTTCAATTGCACTTTTTTAAAACGATATATTTACTCTCGTATAATATTTTCCAAATATTTGTTTAATTTATAGAGAATACGATTTGTGTGTGTTTTTTTTTTTCAGGTACAAGGGCGATCACGTTATCAATTATAGTCAAAGGGGTGGAATAAACGTCGTTACGGAGAAGCAAACACGAACATCGCGTCTTTTAATATCCAAGGCGTTACCTGCTGATTCTGGAAATTACACGTGTGCCCCATCCACGGCTGAATCAGCGAGCGTTCTGGTCCACGTTCTGAACGGTGGGTGAGTCGAGATTCTCTCGATCGAATTAATAACTTGAAAATTTAATTAATTCCATTTATTATCGCGGCACGAGACACTATAGTAAAATTAGTTAATCAATTTTTATTCGAATCCTTATCCTAATACCTTTAATATAAATCATTATAAATTATAATATGCAACAACAGCATTCATGACACAATCGAAGATTTCCTATTCAACGATTTCCTAAAAAAGCGACAAAGTCCTCTGATTGTGAGTGAAAATATGTGCATGTGTGTGTATGCGTATATATATACAAAACCTTTTTCATCTACTATCTAACAATATCGGATAAAAAGTAGCTGGCATCCGATAGATTTTACAATAACCCACAATTTAATTTCGTGGCCACGATAGACGTTCTCGTTGGACGTTCACGTGAAAAAGTGAACATTATGAAAATTGAATTCCTTTTACCTAGGACAAGTTTCTAATTTCCTTTTTCCTCTCTCTTTCTCTCTCTCTTTAACATTGTGTGCTTCATTGTATAATTACAGTTTATGTAAATTATATATACTTCTAACAAATTTTAAAAATAAATCATTGAGAAATAAAAATGTAAAAGTTGTATCGAAAATTCTACAAACAACGATTAAACAAATAAATTTATATATATATAATAGATAAAATAAAATAGAATTTAGAAGAAATATAAAAGCAAGCCCTATTTCTAATTTTACAACGTTGTAAAGAGTTTAATTAATTTGTTTCTTTTTTTTTCTAGACGATAGTTTTACGAGAATAAAAAAATAAAAGAGAAATAGGAAAACATTAAAGAGAGAGAGATAGGAATAGACAAAAACGATTGGGGGGAAAACAAAAAAGAAAGTAAGAGAGAAAGAGAATAAAATAAAAGGGGGGGGGTAAATAGAGTAGAGAATTTACATCGATCGTAAATCGTGAAAAGGAAAACCCTTCGCGAGAGGAGTCAAAGTTGGCAGCGATAAACCGAACAGTAAAGCTCGTAAATGGTGGCGTCGAGCTTTCGCGAGGACAAGTCAATGGTCTTTTACATTCCACCTTGTCTTTCTCTTTCTCTCATACTCTTTGGTAAGTAAGTCCTGTATCTTCGATCCTGTAGAACGACATAGAAAGAAGCCGCTCCCTTCATAGTACTGGCAATAAAAGACGAAAGGTTCCCAACCTGATTCGAGTTTGGGTGATACGCGTGGCTGAATTCGTAAGAATGTTACATATAAAAGATTCAGTTCCAAATCTTTTCTAATCATTCGAAAATCTTAGTAAAAATAAAATATCTACCATTGATATCGTCTAATAATTAATTATCCAAACTATTTGTATCTAATAATATCATTAAAATACAAAAACTTTCATACAATTATAATCAACGATCGTTATTCGCGTTTAACTATTATTTAAATGTTAATAACAAGAGATTAATTTCCTTATTATTATTATTATTGGAAAAATATTTGTGTAAAAAGAAAAAAAAAAATAAATTAAAGGAAAAACATTTGGAAGGTAACTGGGAGGGTGGGGCTGGGGGTTGCCTTTAAGTTAAATCCGCGCTCGGTTAAAGGGTGGAAACAAAATCTGAGTAGTGGAGAGGCGTAACTGAAATGGGCTAAAGGAAGGAAGGAAGGAAGGAAGAAAGAAACGAAAGGAAGACGAAAAAATAAAATAAAAAAAATAAATGTAAGGGGAAGAAGAAGAAGTAGAAGAGGTAGAAAAGGAAGAGGTAGAGGGAGCTTCCTTTATTTCGCAGAAGGCGCATAAGGCACTGAGGAAATAAATTTTACGAATACGCCTGTTCTCCTCTCTCTCTCTCTCTCTCTCTCTCTCTCTCTCTCTCTCTCTCTCTTTCTTTTCTTCCATTTCTTCCTTTCTTTTTCTCTTTTTCTTCTTCAAGGATAAATCAGTCGCAAGATATTGTCCCATGCAAATCCTAAGCCAGGTGCTTCCGGGTATATCTTTCCTTTTCCTCTTTCTCTCTTACTTCCTGCCCTTTACCTCGTTTCCAGTATGCACTAGAGATAGTAAAGGATGCAGGATATAGAAGTATAATACATGCGATACCCCTTTTTCTTCTTCTTCATACATCAATGAAGTCGACTTTTTCCTCCAAAAAAAAAGAAAAAACGAGTTACGTGCAGCACAATGATGAACGTAAAAAAAAAATACGAATCTATAAAACAAAATGAAACTCAGAGACAATTTATTTATTTATTTTTACTCGTCATGACGTCTTTTGTGCTATTGTGTCAAATTTTCTAAATGTTCCTGTACGTCTTTAATTTTTCGTCTCTCTTCTAATTCAATTTTTGCATAATCATTATTAACAAATTCCCGAATTCTGTGTATAATATACGTGTTGTTTTTTTTTATTATTTCCCCTTGTAATTTGTACATTTTTTTTGCCTCGATACTATATAACGCAGGGGGGGGGAGAAGAACAAAATAGATGTATCTCACGTTCGATTTGCCGTATACAAAAATCCATAAAGTCTGGAGAAAATTTCTGGTCGTCTTTTTTTTTTTTTAGTCGGTGATATGGAAATAAGTTTTACAGAAAGAAAAAAAAACAAGAAAAAGAAAAGAAAACATTGAAAAAGATAGGAAATGGAAGGATGATCGTGCGATGCATGTCATCTGGGATTCCTCCTACTCACCCACGTACACATACCTATATATATATATATATATATCCATATCTATCTATGTACTTACATATAACTTACATAACTCTATGCGTTTTCTCGACGGTCTTGTTCACCTAAAAGAAATAATCGAAGAATGAAATAGAAGAGGCGTCGAATTCTTCTTTAATATCTTTCCCCCTCCCTCACTTTATATATATATCAATCTCTCGTTTTTTGTGAATGAAAAAAAGAAAAAAAAAAAAAATAAAGAACTTATACATACATATAACACAATGGAAAATCCGATTTCACGTAGACGCTCCATTGAAAAGCTCGAACGACTTTATTCCCCGTCGAGCCCGAGCCGTGATTATCCCTCCGATTCTGGAACATCGAATAGAAAGAATTTCAACCGACGAAACTGATATTCTTCGATATGACGTGTAATACTCTACGAAAAAAATTGTAGGGGAAAAGAGAATAAATTTATGTACCAAACTCTAAGTATCGATCAAATTTACAGCAGAGTATTATATAAGCTGATCTCTTGAAAAAAAAAAAATGAGAAAAATAAAATAATTATTTACAACGCGAAATCAAATTCAAATGAAATCGAATCGGAAATTTAATTTTAATCCATAGGACAAGGAAAATAAAAAAGATATAAGAATTGAGAGACGTCAATTAAGAAATGAGGAATGTCGAAGAAAGAATGTAATTGTGATTAAATTATCGAGATTTTTATGAAAGTGGGTGTGGGTGAAAAATGAAGGAGAATAGTTCATTTAATTAAAAATAATTACTACGATTTGATAAGTGATTCACAATGAATTAATTTTGGCTATTAGAATTCATGTGTTATTATATAATATTTCAATGTAAATTATATCTGAAACAAAAATGTGTTTACGATAAATATGAAAATCGCTATTAACTTCGATTATTGAAACTAAACAAATTTCTAAATAGTCAAGTTGAACTTTTAATTACTTAACTTCTAAATAACTAAATACCAATGAAATCGACTAACTTCGATAGCACACATAACCCGTATAAATTCGATCCATGTGTAACAGGAGTATAACCATCACGAATAGAAATAAATTCTAACAGTTAGTTGGAACGTAGTTCGATTATTCTAAATAAGCAAATACCTAAACTAACTTGTAAATAACTAAACAACAATCAAATCAAATAACTTTGATGGTACACATAATGCGTGTTAATCTAATAATACAACGTTCTCGACGATATTACAAAGATGCAACAAAAGTTAATTCAAATTGCAAATAAATTCAAATGATGATAAGTTCAAATGTACATTTTTAAATGAAAATAATTAAACACAATCAACACGCTAATTTTATTATAAATATTTCATCAATATCAAACATTATATTCGTTAATATAAACTTTAACTTTTTAAATAAACGAATAACGCGATCGATTCCAAATTCTTCGAAATAATTCATTCGAAAAAGGCAAAGATAAAAGAAAAGTAAATACGAGAAGTTAAGAACAAATTATAGGAATAGTTGAAGTGTATATTCCGAAGATTAATACTAGTCATATTTCTCAAGTTAATCGCGGAAAGATTCGATGGAAAAGTTTCCTACAAGATTTTCCTGTAACATATCAGAGTTGGTAGATCGTCTAAGCTCTAGGATAACGTACGTGGAATATGCATTACTAACTCACCCTATTTCATTCTCTTTCTCTTTCTATCCTGCTAGTAACTCCAGATATAGTAGTACGAAATAGAACATGTACGTATTTCTAATATCTTCTCTTCCTCTCCTTCTCTCTCTCTCTCTCTCTCTCTTTCTCACTCTCCTCTATGGTATTTCAACTTTGACTTCTCATTGGTATTGAAAGCTTGCGCATTAGGTTCACCAAACGTTGGAGAATAATTTAAAATGTGTACATGAAAATAAGATAAAATGAGGATTATCGTTATAACTACCAACAGAATATTTCGCTAACGAGTTTCGCAATGTATAATAACAAACGATCGTTTTACGTTAATTAATAGGTAATGATAACTATGTTTAAGTGTAAATGTGTGAGTACTTATATCATGCACCATACTTGGATCTCATTACCTAACTAAATCTATACTATCAGGGATGAAAATTATTAATAATCTCTTGTTCTTATTAAAATTATATTCTATTTAATTTATAAATAATATATATATATATATATATAAAAAGAAAGAAAGAGAAAGAGAGGTCCCCCCTCACCCCCGGGGACCTGCAGGTTTTTATTAAAGTAACCATACTCACTCACACATTTGCCAAACCAATATATATACTTTAATTTACTATTAATATATAATTTAATTCTAAGGTAATAAGAATAAATCGTATCTATTTAAAAAAAATTTAATTTGAAATTATTACGCGATGAAAAAAAGCAAATAATTTATCACATTTTTAATAAAATAATTTAATATTGATGCATAAGTTAATTTACCTTTCGACGAAATAGTTCTACTTACGAGATAGATAACGAACGTTTATCTTCTGTTAATTTTTTACTTTAATTTCGTAGAAGCATACTTTCTTCTGATTAAATTTCAAAGTTTAATGTAAACGGAAAGAAAATGGAGAAAAAGAGGTAGAATGAATGAGAAAGAAAGAAATAGCTTCAAGAAGGAGAAGAAAAAGAAGATAAAAAAAGAACAGACACGAGACAGGAACTTTGATTTTTTATGCTTTTAGTTGTTGACTTAAATAAAAGTAAAATAACATATAAATTATTATTAATTGAATATGCGCGCATAGACGCATTGAGTTTGAAATCTCAGCTTAGCATTAAAATTGTACCATCGATTTTAACGATAAAGGTATACAGAACACGTGCAAACTTTCAAAGTACATAAACGGAAAGGAATCGATGAGTGGATTTCCAATCTATGAAAATTAATTATTTCTTTATCCTTTTATGCGTACAACGTGCATATAAGTAAGTGTGTGTATGCATGCGTGTATATCATGAATACACGTGTGTAACGTGTGTTACAAAAATATTTAATCCCTTTAATAACTCGATATGGTATTTTACGTGTAGAAAAAAGAGTGTACTTTAATTTAATATAAGTTTTATTAAAATCTATTCACTTTTAGTATAAAAAATATTTATCAAAACTTTTCAAAGAAATTGCAAAGTTGTACAATTTACAGCATTGCAATCTCTGATATTCGATGCCTAAGAAAAACTAAAAGAATTTTTCAAATTCTGAATTCGTCTGTAGGCTCTTTGCATTCATAGTAATGCCGAGGAATTACTATCAATGACGGATTTCCGGCTTTGACGGTAAGATATATAAACGTACTTTAAAAAATAAATTATCTTCAACTCTGACAAAGATATTCTCACATGCTGCACTAAAGAAGATTGGATGTAGAAAATAATACGCGAATCTTTTGCCATTCAAAGAGATAACAAAAAATAATCTAAAAGTCAAAAATGTTTAAAAGGCTCATATTGTATTTTTTATCAGTACTACTGAGCGCGGAACTATCTTTTCTTTTATTTATTCTCTTTTATTTTATGCCCTTTTCTCTACATTTTTCGCATACATCACATGGCGGCGGCACACACTGATTTTTCCATTTCAAGTTAAAAATTCAGAACACTTTTTACTAACCAACGGAGAACTAGACAAAAAGTTGCACAATTTTCAAAAAGTGTCCGAATATTTTTTTCTAAGCTTCTCCCCCTAACCCCTCATCGTACGTGCTTCCATTTTCATCTTTCTCTATCTCTCTCAGACATTCTCTTTTCTATTTTTCATACGGGTATACCGTACAAAAGACAAATACGAACGATGTAGGGGTGCTAGCATCGCGAAGGATGTACAAAAAATTTGTTTACTAGTGTGCACAAGAGGGATTAAGCTGTCGAGCGTGCGAAATATCTCGCGCCGTTCATTTTTAACCACGGTCACAGCATGAAAGTGTGCTAGGAAAACAGAAAAAAAAAAAAGAGAGAAAAAAGGAAAAGAAATGAACAAACAATACAACAAATAAGTCATGATTGGTTAGAATAAAAGCTTTCAAATTATGGTATAAAGAAATATTGCAAATAATAATAATTGTTAAGGATTAATTAATAAAACGAACCGTTGTAATTAGATGAGATTAGACAGGAGAATCGAATTTGTTTACAAATTTCATAAGAGAGAGAGAGAAATAGTTAAAATGAGAAAGAGGAAGGTGAGGGAGAGGGAGAGGGAGGGGGAGAGGAGGAGAGTATTTTACAACGATCTGAACCGATGCCAAATTTTTTTACGAACCACGAAGCGTGGAACGATAAATTACTCGAGTCCCTCGTACCTCGCGTGGATATCAATTATCAGCTATGGTATCTGGAGCGCGGTGAAAATGATAACTGCAGGACGATATGGATGTTGCCACGAGGCGTAGCTGGTATATATATGTATATATATATATATATATGTATACTCGATGCAGACCGTGTAATTTTGGAATACATATGAAAGAGAGAGAGAGAGAAAAGCATCACGAAGCTATCCTCGGAATTGCAACTTCGAAAAGGCTAGAAATTTTTTCGATACTACCTCCAACCAATATATATACAGTTACTATCAAAAATATTCTAACGTTAAAGTAGAATCGTGTAATATCATAGTTCGTTCGTTTATTGATCTTGGTGATTGTATATTTTATAATTGCATACGACTAAATGCAAGCCCATAAAATGACGTTGACTTTTTATCAAATGTTATCGTAGAATAACGTCAATTTAATTTTCTTTTTCGTATTACATTGATTACACACAGATTTATCAAAAATTTGTCAAAAATAAATAATATACGATTGTAAAAAAAAATTCATAAATTACATAGAACAGAATTTGAACATAGCCCAGGTGTGTTTGCTTTACGATACCATAAAGTCAGTTATACGATTCATCATAGAAATATTTTTAGGAGTCACTGTACACATAGACACGAGGATAGAACGTTCTCATTCTCTTTCTATTCGTACTCGAAATAGCCTTTAATAGATTTCGACGATTCGTTGAAAAACGACATGCACCATCCGTAGATAGAAACATTTCATATTGACGTGTTTCCATCGATTTCGATTCGAACGCTTTATTTCGATATAATTTCTGATAAATAAATATATATAAAAAAAAAGGAAATAAAGCAAAAGAGAGAGAGAGAAAGAGAGAGAAATCAGAATCGAATGAACGAGACATCGAGTTTATTGCTGAACAGCAATGAACGTGATCTTCAAAGACTACGATTCTAACGAAACTTTCCTGATCTAAAATGGAACTAATACAAACCCATTACCGAGAGTTAACGGGTATTTTTCCAAGCTGTAACTACGCATTCAAGATTTATCGTTGTTGAAAGAAGACAATAAGAATGAAAAAGAAAAAGAGAAAGAAAGAAAGAGAAAGAGAAAGAAAGAAATAGGAGAAAATTCCTTCTTCTTCCTTCCATCTTCTATTTTCCCCCTTTTTTCTTTCGTTCTTATCTCTCACTATCTTTTTCATTTTCTCTGTCTCGTTCGAAGGTTCTTCTACGTTAATACCGAGCCCGTTCCACAATCTTCTCTTAGCTTTCGTTTCTATTTATCTTTTCACGAAAGAGGAAAACTTGCTTCAAGCAACTTTCCTTTAACCCACTCGTATACGTTTCATCCCATTTTCCCAGACGACCACAGATATCTTATGTCTTTTTCCTTCTCTCTTTTTATTTCTTTCTAATGTAAAATCTTAGCTTAGTAACGTAATTTCTATTTAATTATCAAAGCTCTTTCTCTCTTTCTCTTTCTCTCTCTCTCTTTGAGAAGAATTTCCTTTTCGATTAGTCCATTAAGTCGAATTGAGAAGTACTTCTTTTCCTGTGAGAACGAAAAAAAAGTAGAAAAAAAAGGAATCAAAATGAGCATACAATCGGAATGAAAGAAAACATCATGACTAATTAATTTAAAAAAAAAAAAAATGAAAGAATATATTAAAGGAATAATTCGAAAGCTTTTAAATGCAAACAGCGCGAACCTTCTTCTTCTTGTTTAGATTTCATTAGGGACGTAGAGAAAAACAAAAAAAAGTGAAAAAAGAAGGTATTTTTGCAACTATCATTCTTCAATATTTCTTATCCCTCTTCGCGTTCGTATTCATCCGACCGATTCGTTTGCACTCCCATTTGTATAATCTTCAAGAACCCTAGAAAACCAAGCCAACCTTTCGTTTAGAATAAGTGTGGGTATTACTAAGGGGCAGGCAGCCCTTATTACTACGGTTAAAGTTTTAAAGTTGAATAACTTAATAAAATATAATTATATATATCTTGCTTGTGTTAGAAGAAAATTGTTGATAACCACTCGATACTTCAACTTTTTTAATGATTACAAATTACAAAAGTACAAATTGATGTATTTGTACACTTTTTCATTTGTATTATTATTTTATCCGTAGAAAATTTGCGATGCGATAATTAAATAAATATATCGGTAATAATTCTTTTTTTTTTAAAATTTCATTAACAGAAATTACTATACATATATCTAACTATCGAAATAATTTTTACCAATGTGTGTCCTTCTTTCGTTATCTCGAATTTTTCATTTTTCTTTTTTAAATTTCTCTCTTTCTTTCTTTCTTTCCTTCATTCTTTCTTTCTTTCTTTGGTTAACTTTATCTTTCAACATTAAAACACGAAAATCTCGATAGAAACTCGTTCGCGTTTTCACGAGAGACATGCAGGATAAAATAGAAGTAGAATATACACGTGGAATGAATTATGCTCGCAGGGGCGGAGTCTCTATGTCCGATTCGCGTGCTAGATTATTCAGAGTGAAATAAGCTAAATGATAGGCAAAAGCCAACGATCGAAATCAACGTGTTAGAGAGAACATCACTAAACTACCTTTGCTTCTATGTATATATTATGTGTATTTTACTTATGTGTGTATGCGTACGTTTTTATATAAAAGTAATATGTCCAGTTCTAATGTTTATGTATACACCATTCCTCTGTCTATATGTGTGTGTGTGTGTGTGTGTCTATTTGCGTTTGTGTTTGTACGTATCAGCTTATGAAAATCACGACTAGGAGGACGAGACTCGTTAAAAAAAAAAAATAAAAAAAAATAAAAAACAAAAGGAAATAAAAGAAGCAGGAAAACACTTACGCGTAACCGTTTCTAACGCTTGCCGGACATGTACCGGTATGCTTTTAAAAACGCAAAAGTTACATATTTATGCGCTCCAATTAAAGTTTACCTCCTACCCTTTGAAAATCATCGCATGAGAATTGCAAACGTTGTTTAAGAATATAAGGGAAAAAAAAAAAGTAAAATGAAATAATAAGAATAACTCGACTTGAAAAAGTCTTTACAGTTTCTTTTGTCATACTCTCTACTATTACTTTATAATTTATTTCTTTATAGTATTTTAACTTTTTATTCCGATTCCGTTGACTGACTGAAGACAATATAAAAAGACACTATAATAATATTGTTGATTATTTTATTACGATCGAAAAGTTAGGGAGAGAATAAATTAAATGTTACGATTATTATTATTATTTTGTGTAAGAAGGGAATAAAATTATATTATCCGAATATACGAACTTTTATCCATTAAAGTTTACGCAGAAATTGCATTACAAATGGAGTTTATATAGAAAATAAAACTACATATTTCTATTTGGTTTAATATGATTTTTTTCTTTTTTTTTGTTTTCTTTTTTTCAAACCGATTTAGCAAAATTCAAGTAGCAAACTTTTGTCTTTAAAGTTTCGAGAAACAGCATATTACAAATGAGTTTGTTTTCAATAGACAAACATCTATTTGATTTAATATTCATTTACCAAAGTGATTTAACATAATTCTAGAAACAAATTTTTATCCATTAGAGTTTACAACAAAAAAAAGTAGTATATTAAAAATATATATATATTTATTTTGAAAAAAGGCAATTAAAAAATATCATGCATCGATATAATAACATAAAATAATATTTCAAATTTTTAATAATTTGTAAATAAAGTAGCCGTACTCTACTCGAAACTTTTTAAAACTTTTTCTTACAAAAACGTAAGACTTCCGATCGTATCGACAAAGACCTTTCCCTTTTTTATTTTATATCCAAGCTTAGGATGGTGGTTGATGATAAATCAAACGATAAGTTGCAAGCATCCGTTCAACGATTGGTCCAATTTGATCGGCAAAAAAAGTGCGACCTTCGTAATGGGGTGTTTACTTTGGAGAAAAAGAAGAAAGACAAAAAAGAAAAAAAAAAGAAGAAAGGGAGAAGAAAAGAAAGACTAAGAGGAAAGACGAGGGATGGGTGGTTTGAGGAAATTCGAGGGATTGGAGGTAAAGGTAAATTGGGTTTCTCTATTCGACCTCATGACGTAGGCGGAAAATCGAAGACTCGCGTGTAACACGTATGCCAAGAAAAGAGAAGGGTCTGAATATCTTCCCTTTCGACTATTTTACCGTACTTAGATCCTTTATGCGGGTTGATATCGGAATTACTAGTTTGATTTGCTAAAGGATTCAACTTTAACAACAGATATATTTTGCCCGAGGGATAAAAAAAATAGTTTTATCGTATTATATCATTAAAAATGATTAATATAAATTACATATATATATATATATATAGATAAATAATAAAATAAATATTTAATAAATAAAATAATAAAGTTACACACGATTAAGCAAACATTTAAATACGAAATAATTATTAAGTTGAAAGCCTTTTGCAGTAATTAATACCAGGATTAATTATAAATAAAGGTTTGCCATTATTCATTGCTATCTTGGATACCTATTTCGGAAATTCGTCGTCATAATAATAAAAGAAAAGGTGGAGGTTTTTCAACCTAGAACGTTGTTCCTTGTTTCGTTCTTCTATTGTTTAAAATCAGAGAAGAAAAGGAGAAGCCAAGGAAAGGTGATTGGTTGAGATAACCTTTGGAAAAAGTCAACCGTTGTGTGCTGTTTAACTTCAGCGGTATTAAAACTTAAGCTTGCGGTAAAGCTCAACGCAAAAATGTTCTTTGTGCTTATCTAAGCACGAAGTAGGGGTATTTCTCGGGTCGCTAGTGAAAAATTGTCGAAAGAGGAAGATAGATTTGTTGGGTAGGATTATGTGACTTTTTACAAGTTGATATCTTTGGTAATTTCGAGAAGATATCAAAGAAACAGGAAGATAAGAATGTTACTTTTTTAAATATCGTGATTAGTCTGGATGGAAAAGAGAAATATTTGATAAATATTCATTATTGTCCATTACACACACACACACACATTTATATTATTATTAAAATAGAGAAAAAGGAAATGAGATAGGTATAGTATATTATATATATAAATAATTAACTCTCGAAAATTATTATGCGGGAATTTTCACCTCTTCAAGCGAATTACATTTTAATCACAGTTATTAAATTAATTTTCGTAATTCCCGTCAAATATTATTAAATAACAATACAAACTCTTAATTGCATTTATATATATATCTTTTCGATTAGTCTATTCAAAATTGATGCATTAATATTTATGGAATAAATTACAATTAACAACAATTAAATTGATCATTTTATTAAAATGATCTTCATCATTTTTCATTAATGTTATATAAGAATGCGATATTACAGTAAAAAAAGACAAAATTAAACGAAATCAAATATCATGCATTGCCAAAAACAAAATTACATTTACTATACACGTGAGAAATATTGAAGAAAAAAAAAATAGAAAGAGAGAGAGAGAGAGAGAGAGAGAGAGAGAGAGAGATAAAAAAAAAAAAAAAGAGAGAGAGAGAGAGAGAGAGAGAGAGAGAGAGAGAGAGAGAGAGAGAGAGATAGAATATTTCATCATCCATTCCTCTTTTCATTTCATTCTAACGTTACTCGAAAGCAAGTCTCGCGTATTCCACTTTCATATAAATTCAACAAGAATTTCATCGGCATTGATCCTAATAAACCAAGATTGTTCTATTAATAATTCAACTTCAAATTTTCGAGAAAATCCTCACCTTTGCTATCTTGACGAATACATTTATCATTTTATTTGGAATTTATTTAAGAAACATTGAACGTAACAAATTGAAAAATAATGATCCATAAATTACACTAATTTTTTTTTTTGTTTAAGAATATATAAGTTCATAGAAACACACACACATTAAAATTATCAATTAAGAAATGAAATGAAAATAAAAATGATCGCTTGTAAATGAGAAAGAGGGGGGTGGGTGAGTGGTGAATACAAGGAAATGCATAATTGATCGTTTTAATAACTAGGATAACATGATAATTACAATATTATAATTATTCAGCGAAACTAGAATTCTCAGGGATATCTTAGATAGAACGCTACCGGAATGCATTATAATGTGCAATTAGGTGCACTTTATTGGCTCTAACTTATAATATTCAAGTGGCATCGTAAGGAAGGAACCTCTTTACGAGGAGAAGGATGATAGTGGTTCATCTCGATGGTACCCTTTCTCTCTAGGAACCAAGACCAAAGTACCAATTTCAAAGTGATAGTAACCAGTATTAGTTTCCTACGTTATATTACGCATTCTGACAAATTACCACAAACCATCTTACTATTTCTACCTCACGAATAATTCTTTCTTTCATTGTATTTTTTTAACACGTTTCGAAATACCTCCAACTATTTTCTTTTTCTTTATCAGTTTTTCATTTCATATTCAAAAGGAATATCAATGAGATTTTTATTCGATTCACGCGCGTATTGGAACGTACGATTTAATTAAGATTTTATTCCTATTTAAAATTACTTTTATATTAAATATACAAAAAAAAAAGATATGATTCCACGTAATAATTATCAATGATCAAAGTTGTTTTACAAAGAAAAACAAAGAAAAAGATGATCAACGCGTTGGTTCGGTAAATCCTAAATTCACCTTTGTAAAAAGGTGTTGGTTGGTAGCAGAAAGTAGTAGGAGGTGAACGTCGATTCGAAATGGGTCTCGAAGTGTAAAGTGCATCAAAGGAAAATGCTTCGTACAATAGTAATTAAGGTTGGCGGTTCTCTAACGAGTACGTGGCCACGTTCATTCGTCTTTCGAGACTTTGCAATAGTGCTCGTCAACGTAAAAATGCATCCTACATGCGACACCAAGCGTACACCACGCTTGTGTCCTTTTTACATTGAATTGCTGCTGCTACTGCAGTTGCTGCTGCTATAGCAGTTGCTGCTATTGCAGTTGCTGCTGCTGCAGCATGCAAGAGTCTAGGAAACAAAAGAAATTCGTTGGTTAAACCGCGCAGGGTGAATTGTGTGCTGTGTTGAGCCGAGTAGAAAAACAAAATATAAAAATAAAGAGAATAAAGTAAAAAAAAAAAAAAAAGAACTAAAAAGAAAGAAAGAGAGAGAGAGAAAGAAGATACTCTATACACCCCAACGCTCGTTAATAGCTTTCTTTATGACTCGACGAATCTCACCTTTCTCTACATGCAAAAGTGATTAAGCTTATAAAGTTCTCTCTATCTTTATTTCTCTTTATTTTTCTTTCTCTCTTTCACACTCTCTTATTACTCTCTTTCCATCTTTTTTTTTCTATCACATTTTCTACTTTTCTCGCTCATTTCGATCCCTCTACCTTTATCCTATCATTCTACCTGCATCTCATAAAAAAAAAAGAAAAAAAAAATCTCTCTCTCTCTATTTCTTTCCCCTTTTGGATTGGTTCTCTAGAATAGAAACCCTTTTTCACCTCAGATAACGATTAAGAATTTTTCATAATCCAACATTGGAATTTTAACGAACTTTTCACAAAAATTCCTACACATTTCTTTCTTCTTCGTTCATTCTCATTTCACGAAATAAATCGTAATTTCAGAATCAGTTATCGAAAGACGACCCTGCTCGGATAGTGGTATCCTTTTCGCGGTTAAAGTACTATAGATAATTGAAAAAAAAAAAAGGAAACAAAGAGAGAAAAGATATCGCAGGATTATCGAGACACCACATACTTTTTCTTTCTTTCTTTCTTTCGTTCTCCCATACACATACACATACAAACACATACTTACTTAAAACGAAATGCGAAGAGAAAGCAACGCGATACTGCGTCGCGTTGCTGAGTTCGCGATTCAATTGGAGGATCCAATAACTAAACCAATTATCTCTACTGCCGAATGAGAAAGTTTTAATCCGTTCGTCGATTCAAGATAGTACTGGTGGTGTTAGTACCTCTTCACTCTCCTCTTCACTCTCCTCTTCACTCTCCTCTCTTCTCTTCTCTTCTCTTCTCTTCTCTTCTCTTCTCTTCTTGTCTCCAGCAACGTCGTCCTTGCGTGGGTGGTCTGGGTGATAAAGGGGGAAACAGGTTGGATCTGGGCTGGTTGAAAGGAAAAGAGACGGTATACCAACGTTGAAATTATTCTTTCGAATGCGATAACCCATGCGGTGGGCCCATTGTTCCCCATTGTCGAAAGAATTTTCCCTCAATCGACTACTCCCCATCTCTTTATTTTTATTTTCTTTCTGTCTCTCTCTCTCTCTCTCTCTTTATTTTCCCTCCATTTCTTTCGTTTCAAACTGTGCATTGTGATACTCGCGCTCGAAAAATAGTACCTGCGGTTTCCTTATCCGAAATGAGTTTTCATGCTGTTCACTTTATTTCTATACATGCATGAGAATTTTGTTTTTTGTCTTTTTTTTCTTTTTTTTTTTTTAATAAGAATTATTTGAACACGTTGAATGTTTGTTCTATACACGAGTTTTCTACGATGGTTTTGTTAATTATATTTGTATTTGATTTTTATATATATTCGTTAAATTATTTCTAAAAAAATTAAAATGATTTAAATGATCGTTCTGAAAAATTTACAAAAAGTTCACAATTTCGACTTAACGATTGTGTAAATAAAAAAGAAAAGAAAAGATAAAAAAAGAAGAAAAAAATCAAAAGGTCGGTATTATCCCCCTACCCCCGCCCTCCCTATAAAATCTCGAGCACGAAACATTTCCCAAACAGAAAAGGTAAAAAGGAAAAAAACAAAATAACATACTCCGGTAAATACTTTTGATCGTAGTCGACGAAATGGCCACTTCTAAAAGATATTTCCTCGCGGGTAGCCAGCCCATCGTTACGATAAGAAGAGAGAGAGATACTTTATCTTATTTTTCTTGCTTTTTTTTTCCCCCCTTCAACATAATAGGGAGGAAACATTGGGGGATCGTTATTCTCTTTTAGCCAGTAGCCATCGGTTATGACATAATATACGTAATGTAGGTAAACGGCCACTCGAATAAAAAAGAAGAAGAAGAAAAGGAGTATAGGAGGAAGTAAAGAAAAAAAAGAAAAAATAAAAAAATAAGAATAAGACACGAGGACGAGGATAAGGGGTTAGTCATTCCCTTTATACGCGTAGATATATCTCTTTTTCTCAGTATAGTCTTGGTATAGAACTGAAGAGCATACGCGAGTCAGAGCAAAGGTTACTGTTCTCCATTCTAGAGGATGAACTTAACTGCGTGCTGCAGTCAGGGCTTTCCTCTTCCTGAAACTCTCTCGTCCTTCCTCTTTTCGAGATGAATACTCCTCCTCCTCCTCCTCCTACTCCTCCTCCTCCGTAGCTCTCCAGCAGCAGCATCAACACAGCAGCATCTCTTTTCTATCCCTTACTCATCCTCTTTCAGCTTTATCCCTTTACCTACCCCTCATCTCTTTCTCACTCATCATTCCCCTTTATCCACCACCCCTCAAACTCTCAACTCCTGCAACTGACCTACCCATACCCTACTATCCTCCTCCTCCTCTTCACCGAGCTACCCTCCGGTTACATTGTACTACCAACGACCATTCTCAACCCGAATATTTACTAATGTCTCGTAAAAAGCGTAATAATTCTTGGTCGCTGTCCTCCTCTACTTCCGTATCTCTTTCTCTATATTTCTATCTCTGTATTTATATTTCTATCTCTTTTTCTTTTTCGTTCCTCCTATCTTTCTTTTTCGGTGTGTTAGCCTTTGTCTCACACTATGATCCTATTAACCCGGTTTCAATCCAACAAAAATTCTAAATATATTAATAAAAATGTATACTTATAAATTTATCGAATATTTTTTCTTCCCATTTTTAAATATATTTCTAATCTGGAATGTAATATATAATTTTAGAATTCGCTAATGTAATTTGTTTCTACTTTTGTATACTTCATTATGACCTTGTTAATAAAACTTCAGAAAAGTTAATAAGAGTCAATTAAGATTTTAATGCAGTTTTCGGATCTTCTTTCTATTTCCATTGTCAGGCTATCAGAAACAACGATTAAACTTTTTTATTTTTGTACTTTCAACTTTTCCATATATATATTTTTTCTTTTTCTCTATTCTTTATTCTTTTCCGCGTCGTGACCCAGTTAAAATCTCAAGAAAACTTAACAAAGATCAATCAAGTTCTTAAATGCAGTATATTCGAATGTTCCACTTAACATCGCGAGATATTGAAACCAACGACGATTCTTGGGTTAATTTTCTTAAACCCCCTCTTACTTACTTACTTCCAATTGTACATTATAATTTAAATCCAAGATAAGTTAATAAGGATCAATCAAGATCTTAATGCATTTATCGAATCCTTCCTCTTAACGTCGAGATATCTACAATGATCATTTTACGATTATTACAATTTCTCAATGTCTTCAATAAAGATAAGCTTGACCTCATTCTTGCTAATAGTATTGGAATAACATTTTTAGATGATATTAAAATATATATATATATATATATATATATATATATATATAGAGATCTTGGGGGTGAAAAATTTCGTATTTCACGAAAAAGGTTCGCGAATAGGATGTCATCGTCCATATCTTGTTGATGGGTAAGATGTCCTTGTCTCTTCAAACTTACCTTCATGGAAAGAGAAATGTTTCGAGAGCATATACCCAGTCTTTTACTTGCAAGTTGAATTTCAAGCGATAGACATGATGTAACACTGCTGTCGTTGTTGGTTACAAAAGACACTCGTTTCCCTCCTTCGGACGTTGAGCTTTCACAATAAGAGAAAAAGGGAAAAGGAAAGAAAGAAAAAAAGAAAGAAAGAAAGAAAGAGAGAAATGAAGAAGTAGAGAAAATATAACCGACGTGTTTTAGGTTAAAACGAAGCTCCAAGAGAAGAAAACTTTTCGTGAGATACGAGAGGACAGGTACACTCCTTTTTCGGTGTTCCGGACAAGTTATCGTAGATTTTTCCAGCAATATGCACGCAACCTAAACTCCCTGGAATACTTAACATCTCTTAAAATGTAAGAGCTTACGAGTATGGCAATGAATTTCTTCCAACGATTGCCCACGCGTTTGGTTTTATTATTAATATCAAATATTAATTCTACACATATATATATAATAGTTCGTATTAATCGTTACAAAATATATTTTATGAATGATAAATGGTAAGTGATTTAAATAACTATTACGACTAACTTATAATATGATTTAAGTTGAGGGTTTGCATAGTATATAATATGCAGGCAAGGGAACGTTCACTGGAATACTTAACATCTCGTAAAATGTAAGACCAAAAGGTATAGCAATGAATTTTTTTTCCTTTTCAAATTTATATCCCATAAAAGATGAGATAGAAAATATTTCACAGGTATAACAAATTTGTCATAATTTTCATTTTTTTTGTTTTTTTTTTTGTTTTTTAACAAATTATTACTTTCACGTAGAAATTTGAATAAAGAATACGTAAGAATATTAAGACAAAATAAATTCGTTAATAATATATTTGAATTCAATTGATATATGATATGAATACGTTGAATCATAGAATTAGAATGAATAGTATCTAGGATAATAGATGTAAACTATAATGATCGAGGAACGATGTTTAATCGATAAATGCGTTTATTATAAGTAGATCGCAGAGAGACAGCTTGACAGCGGTCATCATTGATAGCAATATACTAATAGCCATGATAACGTTTGAAACGTGAGAGTCGCTTTGAACGATTGCACGAGCCGGCAATACGGCCGAGGATAATGTCGATAGATTGCCAATTACCTGATTAATCAAGTTCGATTTAATCGTCTCGGAAATTTGCATAGGTGCAACGCCCCGTGAGACTTCCTCACGGACACGCAAATATCTACACACGCAAATATCTACACGCACATACGAGGATCTACTTACGCACCTATGTATTTGCACATATAAACATAGGTGGTCAGTCAAAGATGTTCAACCTGATCATGTCAACTTGTCTAATCGGATATTTTCCAGTAGAAAAATTCCAACAAATATTTGGACACTGTGTGTGTATTTAGTATAATCAATTTTATGGTTGCATTTTTCTGCTGTTTGTGAAAAAAAAAGTCACGCTGGTTATTGCATCTATCTATTTCTCTTGTAATCTCATTATCTTTTTTCAAAATTAAAGATTTCTTATACACGTATACAGGAACCTATTTATTAATGTAGATACTTACATCAGTAAAAGATTATTCATCCGTATATAATACCTTCTAATTAAATATTACTAATAATAAAATAAACGAGATTTCACATTGAAATGTTATATTTAATTTGCGATAGCCTTCAGTCAATAATCTTAATAACATTTAATTTTTCCCTACAATATGGAAAGATCTCTCAGAAGTTATAACTACCGTCTGTCTTCATTAAAATATACTTATATATATATATATATATATATATAAATCTACCCTGTCCTTTGTAGATTACTCTGACAACTCGCGGTTAATATATCACTGCCGTGAACGTTACTCTCGCTGTTACTAACAGAGATTTAAGAGGTAGGGTAATGTTACGTAACGAGAATCGTGAAATGTAAAAGACGTGTCGGTAGTAAGAGAAAGCTACCTGTGAAGGAAAGTATGGGCAAAGGGAAAAGGGGCAAGGGTGTAAAGGGAGGAAAAGTTGAGGAGACGAAACGGTGTAATTAGCACGTGGTAATAAGTGGTACAACTATTTGAAGACAAGTATCGTTGTATGGCAAAGTTTTCTCTTTCACTCCATCCCTCCCTCTCTCCTTCTCTCTCCTTCTCTCTCTCACCCTTACCCTTTTCCATAACTCCCTACATTTATTTCTCTCTACAATTCTCTCTCTTGCTCTAACCATTTCCTTCATTTTTCTCTCTCTCTCTATTTCTTATTTCACCTTTCTCAACAACTCTATCAGTTTCTCCTTCTCGATTCAACAACCCTATCTATTTCTCTCTCTCTCTCTTTCTCTTATTTTCTTGCACTTTGTTTTATTTCTTTCATTTTTTTCCTCACTTCTATTTTCTATTACTTCTCCTATTTCCTTCCGTCTCTTTCTCTTCTTTAAATTCATGAAAATATAACAAATAATTAGTTTAACCGCAAGACTTGTATGTTAGAATTCGAGAATACCTAGACGAGAGATGTTTAAAATTAATGAACTTCATTACGCGTTACGTTTAATTGACGCATTAATTATAAGAGAAGCGAAGAAAGCCCTGGTACACGGAAGTCGTGAAAAAAAATTAATTTGCTCGACGTGAATACTTCTCGTTCCACTTTTCTCTCTCTCTCTCTCTCTCTCTCTCTCTCTCTCTTTCTCCCTTTCTCTCTTTCTTTCATTTTGATACATTTATAAAAGTCGATATATACCTGTATATACATATATATGTTTCAAAATGCAAACTGTCCAGACCAATTTTCATCACTTTAACTAATAATTTAACGAGAATTTCCATACAAAAAAAAATATACCTTGATCATCTCTATTTATTTCTCTGACTTTCTATCTGTATAAAAACAAATTTGTGAAATTCAATTTAAATGGAAAAAAAAAGAAAGAACAAAAAGATGCTTTCGTGAAAAATATGTTAATAAAATATAAAAAAAAAAAAAGAAACAAAAGAAAGACAAAAAGAGAGAGAGAGAGAGAGAGAGAGAGAGTACGTAAAATGTTAATAAAAATTCAGTTCACTTTCCACCAATGAAATTGGAATTCTGCGTTTATGTGAGAATGCAATTTTTAATTGAGGCATTAGTCGATGCATGACATTCCACCCGCATACGTTTTGTTGTGTCGTTTACGCGAATACCAATTCTAGGGGAACTCGTTCACGGCATTTTACCCGGATAATTAGGGGAATGGCGAATCAACAATGACAAATTAACGAGTTTGTTGGGCCGCGTTGAATCACGTTTCATCTTTTCCACGATTTTTACATCTTTTTCTTCCGTATACTCGAATAAATATATGCATGCACACATAATTGTGTATGTTATGTTTAAACATATATATATATTACATAAATTAATACACACACACATATACAAATTTCTTATTTTTATATTCTACATCGTTACCGGCAAATTATAAATCGATTAATTGTACATACAGCACGCTGGGGCATTTGAAACGTTCCAGTAAAATGTTACGTATTTTCTTTCTCATTCTCTTATTCATTCGTTTTGAATATTTCGTTATTAAAACGGCTAATTAAAATTACATCGAGTTGAGAATGACAAAACGAGGTAAAACGTAAAAAAGAAATAAATTTCTTTTGCCGAACACACGATTGAAACGATTTATTCCGTTCCCGTATCTCACGTATATATATAGAATTCTAACCGTGAGTTATTGAATATGCACAATTTTCAAATATTTATTCGATATTTCCTTTCGCGCAAGAGTAAAGCATAGATCGAGTCTATGTTTGATGGTTTTCGTGGATGGATTTGAAATCCCAAGAAAGCGAGGAATAACACTCTTTGCGGGAATCTTTTCTTAAGAGAAATAGTACGAAATCCCAAAACCATTTCGTCGAATTCTTCTTCTTTCCGATGCGCGGACGACGTGCTCCTTTCTTTCTTTCTTTCTTTTTTGTTTTTTCCTCATTTTATCATCGACAGAGATTTTCCTTTTACGTGAAATATAAAAATAAAAAAGCAATATATTTTCGAAAATTTACCGAACAAAATAAAGAACAATATAAAATCAATGATATTGTTTTGGAAAATTAATCTGCTAGAATATTTTAATCAACGAATATGTTTAACGTTATATCCGTAAAATGAGACTATATTTTGAAACGATATCTGTGTTATTTTTAATCTATTATAATGTAAAATATATCATTTATACTGCACGAACCGACAATAAGGCAATCAGAAATTTGTACGAGCGCGATATCTTTTTACCCCGTTCGTTTAATTATTTTCAATTATTAGTAATTATTATCGAAATAACGTAGTATGATTGAGAGAGATAATAATCCAACAACAATTGAAATTATTAAATGTATTATTAATAAATTCATTTTATGATATAAAATATCATTATTAAATATAATATTACATAACCGTAATAAAAAAAAAATGTTCTTCGTAACATAGTTGTGTTAATAAATTTTTAACTACAGAAATTTTCTTCATATATTATATTATCTATTATATTTAACTATCAAAGTTATTTCTAAATGTTCTCATTACGAGAAAATTCTCTACTTTAGAAAATTCTCGCATAGTTCAAGGATGCAAATTTCTAGACATTCGAGAAGAGACACCCTTTACTCTGCTCACCTTATGTCACTTTCTGTCCCCTCCCCTTCCTTCCCCCATCGTTTCCACCCCTTTACGTCGTTATCATCGACGCATAGTTCACCTTCGTCGTTTTCCTTCAACGCTTTTGTCCTCTCAGTTTTCTTCTCGACGTTTCTCAAATGCATCCACGGGTTCCCTCAGGTTGCACTAGAATTTTCTTCCTTTATCTTTTTTCCCCTTCTCGCTACCACCCCTTAGAAAAAGGCTGATGGTCCGTTTCCCATGAGAAACGAGCACTTTTTGTTGGTACCGTTACCCGTTCGTCGGATTGCCCGCAATAAATTGAACAACGCCTTGCTTTTGGTATGCTCCGATAAAAAGAACAAAAAACAAAAAAACAAAAAAAAAAGAAAATAGATAAAAAACATTGAAGCGAAACAAAAAAGGAAAAGAAAAAAAATGGTAGGGAAAGGAATAGGCATTTGGTAATGGGGGTGGAGGGTGGGGGTGGGGATTCGAGGGAAAATAGGATCCATCGATCCTTTCTCCAACGATTTCGAAGGATTTTAAAACGTGGTAGGAGGAGGAGGAGGAATCGTTCGCTTAATAAAAACATTCCACGGCATCGTTTATTTTTCTGAGAGCTTGGTAGAAATGCGAAAACGAATGAGAGAAACATACAAAGACAGAGACAGAGAAAGAGAGAGAGAGAGAGAGAGAGAGGAAAATGGCAGATCGTTTTTATCAAACTCATTCTTATTCTCTCTCTCTCTCTCTTTTTATTATTTTTTTATATTTTTTTCCCGCCCGCTGGTACCAGTGTGACAAACTTTTCTCGCCTTGTATACCCAAGAGGGATTTTGCGCATTAATATCTCCGTAGTAATATCCTTGATTAAAATTCTATCGTTCTATTGGGAAAAAAGGTTGGCCCTAGGGTTTATAGGAAAGATGCGATAGTTACGGTTACCTGGGGAAAGGGGAAAGGTACGAGTGGGAAGAAGGGGTAGAATGAGGTTGGGTGAGGTGAGGGAAAGATAAGGTAGTTAGGGTGGAAAGTTCCAATGGCGGTTAGGAGTAGAGTAGATGGCAATAGAAAAGGATTAATTTTCTTCGACAATAACTTCGATCTCTGGTACGTAATTAAACCGCGGAACCTTCCTTCCTTCTTCATTCGCATCGTAGAAAATAACTTCTCTCGTTTGTCTACTAAAGTTAGAGAGAAATAGAGTGTGTAAAAGAGAGATAGATAGATAGATAGAGAAAGAGAGAGGGTATAAGGGTGAAGAGAAAAAGACGAAAGAAAATTAATTCAATTCAGTCGGTTCCTTCAATTATCCTTTTCGCTCGTCCACAATTAGCAATTCGATGATCCGATCGGTAGCCATGCGACAGAACGAAATTTCCAACGATTCGTTTCGAAACTTAGTTGAAATGCTGAAATGTTCCTCCATCTTTCTTTAAACTTCTTCCTCTTATTCTTCTTTCTTATTTGTTTCTTTTTTTTTTTCTTTTTTTTTTTTTCTTTTTCTTGCTTCCCTTTTTCCATTGTAGATTTATTCTCGATTATATTTAGGATTCTAATTTCTGAAGATATAATTCTTTAATTTGATTCTATATATATATGTATAAAATCTCTAATTCAATCATGGAAATGGAACATTTAATTATGTAATTTTTGTTGAATCATTCTGCATTTCGATAATTAAATTTTATCTATTATTATTGCCATCGTATAAATAAAAAACAAAAAATTGGATATGGTAAATGATGATGAAATTAAGGATTGCATTTTTTTGTTTAGGTAAGAAAATATTACTTTTTGAAAAGTTGATTAAAAAACTTGATTAAATACGATTTATACAGACAGCTTCTAACATTAGCATTGAAAGTGATAGTGGGAAGACAAAAAAATGATTAGCATATTCATTAGATGAATTTTAGTGTTTAAAAGGGATCTAACATATAAATGTGTCTCTAACCTAATTCAATCGTAGGATTAGAACATTGATTTAAATATAATCTAACTCATTCTCTCACGCGTTTAATTTCACCTATGTTTAATTACGAGATAGTTCAAAGATCTAATTTGTTCTTAATATTTTTACATATTTGAATACATACGATTGTATAAGTTTTATTCAATTTTATTAAAAAAAAAGATAGAAATATTCTTTGAATAGTTTTAATTATCGAATTATTGTGCTGGTATATGAAAATTATGGATACACGTGTTTATTTTAATTCGGTCACGACAGAATAAATCATTTACATTTTTAATAAAAATATGATACGTTGAAAGGAGCTAACGGAAAGAAAGAAATATAACATTGATTTATGTATTCCTTGGCTCGTCCTGTTACAGGAGAACATCCGGCTGCAATGCAACATGGAAATTCAAGCAACAGCGGTGCTGCCACGAGGACACTGGCATTGCTGCTCTTACTTCTGCACGCCGGATCCTTCGCGAGGTGACTGGTCGATTGCGAGGACGTTCTATAAACGCGCCAACATCGATCGTGTCTCTCCCAAGCCTCCTATCTGACAGGGGAACGTGTGGAATAGGGAGAAGAACAAGAAGAGAGAACTAGAAGAAAAAAAAACAAGAAGAAGAAGAAGAACGAGACTGGAAAAAAAGATCAAGAGCTAGAGAGAAAGAGGGAATAAAAAAATAAAAAAATCGAAAACAGAAACTACAAAAAGAAAAAGATAAAAAAAACCATCAATCGTTGGAGAGAAGGAGAGAAAGAAGAAGAAGAAGAAAAAGGTGGTGGGAGATGTAGGTGAAGTTTGTAGAGGGTGTAGGTGAACGTGTATAGGAGTTGGGATTGGGATGGTAATGTGGGTGGTGGTGGTGGTGGTTGTGTGGGAGAGAACAGAACACATCGAGCGTAACGAGCTTGTTGCATCTACGGAAACCCCATGCATCACCCTCAATCTTCTTCCCTCCCGATAACTCCGCGCCGATAACTTTGCACACGAGCACGATCTATCACCGTGTATTGTATGTATGTGTTGTCTCTCACTATAATACGTACGAGTGTGTTTGACCTGTCTGTCTGTCTGCCTGCCTGCTTGTCTGTATGTATGTATGTCTGTATGTATGTATGTCTGTCAGTCTGTACGTATGCATGTGTGTATATCCATGATGACGGCTATCGCAGCCGAAATACAACCCAACGGGACAATACCAAAGTCTCGAACGGACCCTAAACGGACCTAAAATTCAGTTGGATCTACCATCGGACTTGTCCTTCCAGTTGGAAACTGTTTCGAGCCACCATCGCGTTTTCCTGTTATTATATACCTTTTACCATCACTCCTCCTACCCCTAAAGAGACCTAAACCAGCTTCTGTGTCGTGTATTCTCATCCCCTACCCCCACCCTCTTTCTCTTTCAATCTATTTATCCATCTATCTATCTATCTCTCTCTCTCTCTCTCTCTCTCTCTCTCTCTCTATCTATCTAACTCTCTTTATCTTTCCTCATACTCTGTCACTTCCGTTAGTATGATCCCAAAAGACATGATAGAGAGACAACAAGCATAACAGAACGAGAGAGAGAGAGAGAGACAAGATCTTATAAACCTATCTAGGAAGAATCCAGACAACACTGCGACACTCCCGGGACTTAAGTGTGCTTAAGGCGTGTGACACGTGCGAGTAGAAGGGTGGCCATACTCAAAGCCACCCAACAGCCTCTCCTACACCTACACCTCCACCTCCACCTCCACTTCCACCCATATCCACACCCACACCCCCAACCACTTCGCTCCCTTCTCTCTTTCCTTCCTTTCTTCCTGTCGCTTTTTTGTATCTGCTCGTAGGCTCTTAGGATCAATGTCGTTGTCATCGTCGTCGATGTGAAAGGAAGCAAAGGAAATCCTGTCGTTAAGTACGAGAAAATAAATGGCTCTGAATAATTGCAAGTTTGGACCATATTATTGGGGACTTTATATATTTAAATATATATATATATATGTATATATAATATATATATTATATATATATGTATTTTTATGTACGTATGTATATGTATATGTATTATATATGTTATATTTATCTACGAGGTGGAACTGATAACAGTTGTTTTCCTGGACTTCCTAGTGTTTTATCAAGAAAAATAATATAATATATAGATATGGAAAAATAAAGTAAAATAAGAAGAAAAAGAAGAAAAAGAAGAAGAAGAAGAAGAGGAAGATGAACTTTACAAATAATAACTCTGAAAAAGGGACATCAAAATATTCTGTGAGAGTGAAGATGACGATATAATTGTGTGGAACTAATTGAAATCGTTCGCTGTATGTCGCGAATGAACTTTTACTGTATGATTTTTTGTTTTCTTTCTCTTCAAAAATAACGCGTTGCATCTGTGTAGTTTTCGAACGGGCTATCGTCGTTGGTTGTCGTCGTCTCATAAAAAAAAAAACTGAGAGAATATGAGAAAGAGAGAGAAAATGTACAAATATCTCTTAATAATGTTAAGAAATATATATTATTAAGAATACGTAAATTATGGAACTCGTTTAATTGGCCTAACAGAATATAAAATTATTCGAAGATTCGTGAAATTACCTACTTTTCTAAGTTCAAAACCTCATTTATTCTCTTTCTCTCCCTTTCTCTATTTCTACTTTTTATAATTTTTTCTTTTTTCTACTAAGCAAATGCACTCTCATCCATGATACATTTTTTTGTTTTCATATTTCTTCCTTTATAAGCACAAGCTCGTTATTTCAACAGAATAATGTTGCTCGTTTCTAATTTGTGTGTATGTGCGCACGTGTACGTCATATTTCGTCGCTTCGGGTCATTGTAATATGTATCATGGAAAAAGAAAATGTCACTCATTGTAAAATGTTATAACATTTATTTTATTTGATTTTTTATTTTTGAAAAACATCTGGGTCTTTTCATTTCCATATATATAAATTATTAAAATGTCGATTCTTCTTATATTCGACGGTATTAAAACGTGAAAATCTAAATTCGGAATTTTAAGAGTATGAAAAAAAAAAAAAATAACGTTAAATATTTTAGATGAAATTGTTATACCAATCCTTTTTCTCTCTCTCTCTCTGTCTCTTTTCCTTTCGTTGTATTCTTTCCTTTCTTTTCATTTTCTTTTACTTTCTTTTTCTTTGAAGAACCGTCAGAATAAGCTCGTTCAATATCACGGTCCGTTGCTTAGTAGAAAATCGTCGAATAAAATAGCCTGTAAATCCGATGAACGTGAAACTATCAAACGGATCATAACTCGAAATTACGCGAGTGTATAGATATATATATCTTTCTTTCTTTCTTTCTTTCTTCCTTTCTTTCTTTAAAACCGAACGAAAGAAAAGGCTTACGGAAACTTTTCTATATTTTTTCCAATCGTCCGTTCTCTTTTTCTATTTCTATTCTTTAAAATCGATCTTATGCAAGTAGGTATATATATACATCTATGTGTCTATGCGCGTGTATATCTACTTTCGTTCGTGTACGTGTATGAGAGAAAATGATTTTTTGATAGTTTAATTAATTCTTGAAAATCTTCGATTTTTCCTCTCAATTCCTCTCTGTTATCCCTTAGAAATAAAATTCATTTAATGGGAAAGTTCGATCATTCGATAAAACTTCACTTTTCTTTTCTTCTACGAAAAACGGTAAAGCTCTTTTGGAAAGAGTTAGGGTAAAAGAGAGAAAGAGAGAGAAAAAGGGAGAGAGCAAATGAAAGGGGTCAAGGACTCAAACGAAATGGAGCTTTTAAAAGGAATTTTCAGTAGAAAGCAGCAACTCGCAATTATTTCTTCGATCAAGCGACACGTGCCATACCAACGGCTTAATAGTATTATCCGACGTTGACAAACGGTTCGTTCGAGATGGAAGGAGTAGTAGAACGAAATTAATAGCCGTTGAACTCCCTACGATCTTTCACCATGCCCCTGTTCTTCTTCCTTTTCCACCTTTCCCTTGTTTCGTTCTCTGTCATTACGAAACATCCCGTTTTCTCATTCTTCTTATTTGCCTTTCGGGATTTTAATCATTTTTTAATTATTCCAAATTGTTGTCTCGTTTCATTCGCGTGTCTCAATGATAACGTCAAGATTCCTTTTACTTTTTTAACCTTTCATTCTTTTTTTGTTCAGAATCATTCAAAAGTTCTTTTTTTATCGTTTATTTATTATATTCAATTGAAAATTTGTTATTGAAAATAACAAAAATATATATTTGAATATTTCATCTCGCTATATCTCTGCTATATCATTTTTAAATTATTCATAAATGTATTTTTTTCAAACATTATCTTTTTCATTATAAAATGAAACTAACATTTTCATTCTCTACTAAATTACTGGATTTTATTCTTCTTTCTCTTATTTCGTATAGTACTCAAAGTAGAACAAAATTAATAGCCTTTGTTGAACTCGCGACGATCGTTCACCCAACCTATTCTTTCTCTTCCGCGTTTCCCTTGTATCCCAAAGAGAAATAAGTTATTTAAATTCTATTTTCTTTTTACGATTTTGTAGTAATCCAAAGTTATTTATTATTTTTGTTCACGATTCCGTAAAATGTTAACAATTATTCAAGCAGAAAATTCATTTAGATTCTTTCTTCGCGAGATACTACCGGATTATTATTTTATTTTATTTTATTTCTTTTTTTTTTTTTTTTTAACAACACTTTAAGTAGCTCTAAATTAATAATTGTTTGTGTAAACTCGTAACAATCGTTCAACAAATTTATTCATTACTTTATTACGTTCCTCTTATTATTTCACCGTGCATCTCAATAAGAAATAATGTTTTGTTTTTATAGAATTTTCCATCAATTCGAAATTATTTATTATACTTATTTGCTATTCCGTGAAATATTAACAAAAATATATATATATTATTCGAGCATTCTTTTCTTATTTCTTATAAATTAGATCTATTTTCTTTCTCGACGGGTCTGCTGGATTTTGTCTTTTCTTCTCTCTTATTTTTCGCAATACTCGATATACAAAAGTCGCGTAGAAGCTTTGACAGCTATCCGTAAAGAGATTTTCGTCCGTACGAAAGGGGATAAATGAAATGAAAAAAGATCGAAAGAGAAAGAAGAAGAAGAAGAAGAAGAGTGACAAATACAATATAAAGGAGATCATTGGGATATAAAACAAAGACGGAAGGGTAACGATCGATAAAAATTCTATATCTCTATCTTTATTTCTTCAGACTAATGAGAAGTATCTTGAATCTATATTTCCTCTCTTTTCATAGACACAAAGACGATATTCGTGTCACAAATATATATATTTGTATTTCCTTTTATAACAAAGTTCTTATACAATAGAATGCAAGAGAAAAAGATTTTCTTCGATATAGTTCGAACAATAGCTTAGACTAATTAATTGGCTTTAAATATTGCAATCAAATTTCATTTTATTTATAATCTTTTACGATGAAATAAAGAGAGAGTGAGAGAGAGAAAAAAATTACCGATAAAAATATTTGTATTTTTTCACGCGTGAATAAGTAAATTCTTTACGAAAATTCGATAATACACCACCTTCTTTGTTGAATCCCATCGGACATCCCAATTTTGGAAGTAAATTTCACGAGGAAAAGAATCGATAGGGACGAGATTAGAGGAGAGGATTTTTTTTTATTTTTTTTTTTTTTTTGAGAAGTTCGAAAAACGTCAGGTTCCCCATAACGTGACGAACGCGATTTGTCACTCAATTTCGTCAACGTCCCTCCTCCTGCTCCTCCTGCTCCTCCACCTGTATGTCGGATGGTTTGTGTCGGTAAAAATCGTGCGGATTTTACAATTGAAACATTTTAAACGCGTCAGCAATAGATTTTGCTGTTTTAAAATTGGTCAGCAGGGAGAAAATAAAATTGTTCGGTTAAAGTTGTAACAAAATTTGATACGTGAAAGTTAAATCAAATCGTCGGTCAAATGTTTCAAATTATTTCATAAAGTATAACCTATTGATTATTTAATCATAGAATTTAATAATTAATTGTTTCAAAATATAATTAATCGTATACAGTTAAAAATTTTAGATAATCGGTTTCTTCGAAACGACGAAAGGGGTAATAGCAAAAAACAACGACGAGTGAATAGAAATGTTCATTAAAATGGAACATTAAGCTCTGAAACAGTAAAATTGTACCACCACTATGATACGTATGTAAATACGATACTACACTCTGGTCTAATCTTTGTATACAGTCGGTTACAGAAATATTTAAAATGTTTGTCTTAATAAAATTATATTTAATCTATTATCAATTTTTTAATTAATACAAAATATGAATTTTTATAATAATCTTTTAATCTTAAGATGAAAAATGATACACATATTTATTATTTCTTTTAATCGCCACTACAATGGACAATCATTTGTTCTCTTGTTCTTTGCATACTCTTCACAATATTTAATTAATTTTAATTTACTTAAAAAATTTAATGATATCAAAAAAAGAAATACAAATATTTCTGTAACAGACTGTACATATCTGCATTCGTTTTATATCCTACGATGAAGCCATTCGAAAATCCAAGGTGGATTAGAGAAAAAGTCGATGGGGAAAAAAGAAAAATAGAGAAAGATAACGAGAAGGGAAGAGAGAGAGAGAGAGAGAAAGAGAAAAAACCTACAAAAATCGTTAATATTTGTAAGTAATCGTTTTTTATTGCCTGCATAAATCATCGTTAGTTTGATTGCGACTTTATCTAGAGAAACGTAAGATAATTCAACAAAAGAAATATTCAAACAACAAATACGTCCATCCAGAATTCATTTTTATGTATTTTTTAAACATTCTTCAACTTTAAACTATATTAGACCATAATTTATTTAAAAAAAAAAAAAGTAAAATAAAATAACATATATAAAATGAATTTTAGGATCAACTTCTTGATGTCCGAATCTATTTATTCTCCGATGATATTACCAAGTTACCTAAAGTCGTGAAGTTCGCTTGTTTGCTAGTAATCAAGGGACATTCGCTGAGCTTGCATTCGTTAGACAAAGTTTACGTAAAGCGTGCCTCGAAAATCGAGAGTCAATAACTTATCCCGCCAAATGTATACACGCGAGTAGTAATTTTCTAGGAAAGCTTATGAAAGCTTTGCGAAGAAAAATTACGTTCTAGGGAAAGCAGAGAGAGAGAAGGGGATGGGAAGTCGAAAGGGTGGATACTTTTGAGGGGTAAGTAACACGATAAAACGATAGAGAATAAAAGAGAGAAGGAGAAGAAAAGGTAGTGGTAAAATAAGATGGGTTGGTAAAGCCTGAAATCACTCGTGTTCGTGCAAGAGATCCCAAACCGTTGGGAAAAAGCTCGTGTGGGTTCTACTACCGTCATTGTAAATATTATCTCGTATATAAAAGGTAAACGATCATTGTATAATCTTTCCGTGGCACGAATAAACGAACAAAGAAATTTCTATGATCTTCTCTATGTTCTTATTATACATTCGAGAAGAGTAAAGGGGGAGACGGAGATGGTTTCATCCTGAGCTAAAAAGAAAATAGAGAAAGTAAGAGAGAGAGAGAGAGAAAGAGAGAGAGAGAGAGAGAGAGAGAGAGAGAAGAAATAAAGAAAATTTAGAAAATGAGAAAGAGGGAAAGAGATTCATCAGTGAATATAATTTCGCGCAGAATTCAAACATATGCACTAAGAAAAGTACTCCCGAATAACGAGGCAATAGTTTTATTTGCCTTATTTTGATAACCACGATTTTCGTTCCCATTACCGTGTAATTTACTTCAAAGCATAATGTACGTGTTACAGAATATATACACACGCGCGTACGCGCGTGCAAACGCATATGAATATATACGTATGTTGGATCTAATTTTCATCTGCCTTTATAGAACGCAGTTTTCAACTGAAGACTCACCGTTTGCATAAAGATAATCAGTTTGGAAAATGTATACGTATGATTCCCTCTATATGCGTACGTATGTATGTATGTCTGTATGTATGTATGTATGTATGGGAAAGAGAGTAAGAAATAGAGAAAGAGAGAGAGAGAGAGAGGGAAGAAATGAGGATAGAGAATATATACTGCTTTATTTGAGAAACGTAGCTTTACAAATTAACAAGCATTACGGTAAATTCTCTGCTTTCACGAGCCGGAGCTAAGTTACTTACTAATTACAAATCTCCTTTTCGTGAGATTCGTACTTCTACACTCTTACAACTATATATATATATATATATATATATATATATATATNTTACGGTAAATTCTCTGCTTTCACGAGCCGGAGCTAAGTTACTTACTAATTACAAATCTCCTTTTCGTGAGATTCGTACTTCTACACTCTTACAACTATATATATATATATATATATATATATATATATATTTCTATACACACAAACGTACACGCATATATATGTATAAATTTCCATAACACATGAATAAATTTATATATACGTGTGTGTATGTGCAAACACGTTTTCAAAGATATGTAATAGCAACACTTACATACTATAGTAGCTCAAATTTGAAATATCTTCAATCGGTTAATATTCTGTCTTTCCCTCTCTCTCTTTCTCTCTTTCTAATTTCATATCTTCCTCCTTCTACCTTCATTATCTCTCCATCTTCTATATACTCGAGAACGACGAACGTCAAAACTGTGTTATCGCTAGGAAGTCTCTTTCCGTCGTCCAATTATAATCGGTCCAATTAACAAAACTTACTTTGATCATAATTTCAAAGCTTAAGGGGTAGAGATAGGTACGCGACGCGTCGTACCATTTACAATTTTTTACCTAGAACGACCATTAACCTCTAACCTTCGACTAATTTTCGTTTCAAAATTTTCTTTACCTTATCGTGTGTGTCCATTATGATGATGATGATGATGACGACGATGATGATGGCGGTGTAAAAAAAGAAAAAAAAATAATTATTTAAAATAAATAAATATAAAGAAATTGTGCGAGTAACGCAACACGTGATCGTCTATCGATAGATCGAAAAAAAATATGTTTAATGCAGATTTCAAAGACACTGTGCTAATTATAGAAAGCCAATTCTCGATCTATGTTATGTAATCTACTATCTCATGAATTACCAATCAGATTTTAATCAGATTTCTCAACAGAAATTTCTACATGACGGACCAGTCCGTCTCTCCTAGCATGGAATTATCATATCGCACTGAATTTACATTCAATCATTCATACATACATATATACGTGCATACATATATTCGTACATATATACATAGATGCGTATGTATATACCTGTCTACTCGCATATCCGTGAAAACATTTTTTACTGAACAAGAAAGAACAACCATAGGTTACTTATTTCGCGCGCCTATCCATAGAATGTTTATCAGTTCGACGAGAGTAACAAAAATAAATGAATATAATTTTGAAAAAAGAAGAAAAATTAATCTTTTTACCGTATAATTAATTTCTCGAACAATTTTATATGAGATTGAAATTATTCTACCGTCTATTATCTTATAATAGATCACAATATTCAAACGGAAATTATTTAAAATGTTTTATCATCATCAATTTGTTGATTGAAATTTATTGAAAAGTTGAATTAATGGATATTAATTAAGTATATCATAATTTTGTAAGCATACTTGTAAGAATATTTATTTAAGGATTAAAAAATGAAGCAATGAAAGAATGAAAGAAACAGAGAGAAAGAGATAAGGATGAGTAAGAAAAATGAACTGAAAGAAGAAATTCACTGTTAAATATAAAATTCATCGTTTCATCTAATTCATGATACGTATGCGATCTTTTATATATAAACGAAGAGAAAAAAAAGAAAAAAAGAGAAAAGAAATTGAGAGACGACGTCGATCCTCTTCGTAAGTTGTAAATAGCTTTTTCTGTATATTACTACGAATGAACGAGAAATAATAGATTCGAGGCATTTAAATTACACACGTGTAAGTATACACTTGCATACTCTCGATAAAACAATCTTTGTTTCTCTTTATCTAACGCATTTATTTTACGTTTTTAGCCAATTGGATCGTATATGACCCACTAATAAATTAAATAATGAACATTTTAAATGACCAGAACTCAAAATTCAGAGTGGATCATATTCGACTCACGTAGCAAGCAACGTGTTAATTACTTGTACGAAAGAAAAAGAGAAAGAAAGATATAGAAAATATGCCTCGAGTCAAACACGAAGGACTGTTTTAGTCAACGAAGAGCAAAATAATGATCTTCGATTAATCGTACACGACATGAATTAATGTTAGCCGGCGAATATGCGTATGTTTTAGCAAACCACTAATCGAGGATGTTATTAAAAATCACTAAGTACTATTTAATGTACATATACATAAAAAATAATATTGTAACAGTAATAATAACGACACGATATGATTTATCTCGTTTATGTTGAAACGATTGTACCAGAATTCGTAAGCGGAATTAAAAAGTAAGAATTATTTGTGGGAGATAATTTATTCGTCGTTTGTTTGTTCCTTTTTTCTTTTTTTATGACGTTCAAAAATCCTAACATACCCGAATCCAGTCATTGATTCAAACTTCCGATATATTTTTCTTATATCCACTCGAGGAACATACTTCTACAATTCGTCCGACAAACTCCTGAACACCATGTATATATTTCTAAATTAAACGTATTAATCGAATATAAACATTTTATATAAAATCGATCTGAACTTCTTTCCGAGTACCTTAATAATGAAATAACATTTAAATTACACCGTTTATATCCGATTCTTGGTATACGAGGGGAGAACAATTTTGTCCCCTTAATTTTAGTTACGGTCGTGAAAAAAATACTAAAAAAAAAAAAAATAAGTATACAGCTCCACCCTCTCGAACACATCGAAAGTAAAGATCTTTTCAGGACGATCGCAAGAAAAGTGTCGCGCACGCGACATTGTATATCTATCCGTTGACTTCACGACAGATTTATCGCCGAGTTCGTTCCCTTTCTATCTGATCCTAGCTTAGGCGGTAAAAAAAAAAAAAAAAAGAAATAAAAAGAAAACAAACAAAAAACATACAAGTAGAAAAAAACACGAAAGAAAAATAATAGCCATGGTGCAAGGGAGTACAACGATCACGAGCATCCTAACGTATGTGGCGTGCTGCTGCTTACTATACCGGTAAGTATGTTGTATCTTCGTGCAAATAAAAAGTACTATATATATATATATATATATATATATATATATTATATATATCGATCATCGTATTGAACGATATTCCTTATATCCTTATCCCTTCTGTATATATGTATATAGAACAAAATGATATACATTCATGCATATATGTATGTAACACCTGACTTAGGAAGTATGTTCAACATATTGTCTGATAGAGATATTTACATTTTACAAGAGTCAAATAATGGTGTCTCTTGAATTTTTCTTTCTTTTATGTGCTATTATACATGGCATTATGGTAAGAAAAATATATCGTTTCGCTTTTAAAAAATAAAATAACACCTGTGATATTTTAACGAGAGTGACTTTAATAGTATATCATTTTAATATCATTGCATTTTACTAACCAAACAGTGCAATTTGGTTTTATAATATGTTTATATTACAATCAATCCGAATAAATCATTCTATTGAGAAAAAAAAAAAAAGTAAGAAAAAAATAACAGCCGTAAAATTTCCACAAGTAACTAAATAAATCTAAATCATTTGAATATCATTACATTTTACTCTTACACAAAGAATAAAATTTTGTTCTATTAAAAACTCAGTATAAATCAATCTAAATTCAAATTATTGAGATCTTTCTTCAATTCAGATAAACCAACCTATGGTTATTTATACATGTATAAAAATAAATAAAAAGTTGGATAGGTGGATAGATAGAAATATCCGTAGTGGTTTCCTACAACTGGGTATAATCTTGCATTCGCATAGCTTTCATTCTCTCGAGTATGGTGGTGCTTGCTTGGATAAGCGCGCGCGCGCACACTTGGTATAATAGCTGGTAGTGTTATCCTCTGTAGAGAATATATAGAGAAGAGAGTCATTTGCATGGCCGTTACTCCCTCGAGATGTGATACAGGTTTGTGCTTACGTACATGCGTCGATAAATAGTATCACTGAACGTGTATGTGTAAGAGAGAGAGAAAGAGAGAGAGAGAGAGATACTGATAGTGATAGTGATAGTGATAGTGATAGTGATAGTGATAGTGACAGAGATAGAGATAGGGATAGAGAAAATGCTTTCGCAAGTGCAACGCGTTTCATCCTACTGAGAGCTATTTACATTCGTACCTATTATGCCACCCCTACATGTATATAAATATACCGGGTGAAGCATTTGTAACAAGCCACCTAAATAACTTGATTCCTATTGGTGATAAAAAAAAATATATCCGAAAAAACTTACATGGTTTTTAGATTTGCATAATCTCATTTTAAAAGTTTTGTTTTAGCTTAACGCATACAAGACATATTGTTAGCCTATTTTTAAATGCTTCACCCTGTATACAGGTAGACACATACGCACATACATATCAATGTAGTGTTGGCAGTTTACATTTACGTGCATCTACGATGACAACGAGTTAGACGGCTATTTCTCACGGTTTACCGTGCTAGCTACTTAGCGACACTTAAACAGCAAATATCTTGGCTCTGTAACATGTCCTATGAGAGTGAGTTGATTCAAACTGGTAGGGATAATGTTCGAGCTTAGAGTGCAGACATTATGAATCCAAATCGATTTTCTAATAAATTTTGAAACTAGTAAGATGTATCGAGAGATAATAATAATTTAACAGAAGTATGTAGCATGGATTTGATATGCACATGAACATTAAAAAAAAAATATGTATGTGACTTGTGTATATAAACAATAAACATATTCTATAATTGAAATACAAAATTAAAAATATAATTATTACCGCGTTTTCTTTTAGTAACATTACCTACTATTCATGAAGGATTAATATGTTAAAGTTAAGTTTGATGAGCTAATTATTAATATTTTGAAGTTAGCTAGGCGATGAAATGTTCTGAACGTCTGATAAATGTTTTGGATAAATCCGTTAGAGTGAAAGCTCTTTCTACAACGAATTGTAGAAATGGGGAACGTAATTACCTTCATCGATCTCACCAGTTTCGCTACGTAACTGTCGTCATTGCTACAAAACATGCTGCATTTGTGTCTACGATTTAGCTGCTAACTCGATTACATTCGTCACTTTTGATACTCGTCCTGAATTTCTCTTCTCCGCAATATCAATTACAATAATTAGTAAAATATGTAAATTTTACGAGAATTACACGAAATTAATTTTATTATTTTTATTGTTTTATTATAACTTTATCAACACACGATACATTGTAAATTAATTAAAAAATCCATACCTACGTATTATAATTCGAACGATTAAGGAATACTTTATGCACTTGATCAAATTTTTATTTTTGTTGTAAAGATTTCTTTGAGTAAACCTTGGCTTACAATTTAAAAAAATAATGTAATAACATGCAACGGATAAAAAAAAGAGAAAGAAAGTGATAATAAAAAGATTCGTGATATTTCTAATCTGTCCCGAGCTATGGATAAAATAATAAATATAGTATCTCAATCCATTACATTTATCACGTGATTGCACGTTGAATAACGCATAACCTACGATTTTTTAAACAGACAGATGGGAACATTGATTAAAATACTAACAGCAACATGACTTATTCCTTTATCATTTGACGATAAAAAAAACTCGAAATAATGCGATAAACACCACGAGAAAGGTAAGTAAAGAATAAAGTACTTAAAAAAAGATAAATGGAAATAAAAAAAAAAATCCTAAGGTGAATAAAAAAAAAAAAACGCGCAGAGAAATTAGTAAGGATCGCGTGACGTAGGATTTCGGGATGAAAATCCTTGAGCATTCTTATAAATTATGAGCAAACGCATCTGCGGATTAAAGTCTTCTATTTTTTATTTTTTTATTTTTTGAAGGGAGAAAGGCATAAAGCGTTCGTTCTTCAGTTATTTTCTCTCTTTCTTTCTATTTTGCTTTGTATCGTGAATTTAGTTGAGCTTCCCGTTACTGCGATTACTGCTTGCACTGCAGCAAGCTTTTATACATCCAGCATAATAGTCGGCCAGTTTCGATTCACACATATATATATATATATATATATATACACATACGCGCATACATACACATAAACACAAATATGCACACATATATTCGATATTTTGTGAATGAGAAATATTTTATAAAAGAGAAGGATTAACGACACAATTAAACAGAAATATTCGTAACGAAGACCGCGTAGCATTCGTTAGACTGTTAAATGTTTAAACATTCCATTATGCGTTGGCTACCCGCGAGTGTAGTTTTATGATAGAAAATGATAGAGAGAAAAAGAGAGAGAGAGAGAAGGAATTTTAAGTCCATATATTTTATAAATGACACGTTTCTGGTTTTCCATTATCGTTAAAACGTAATTTGAACTATACTTCGATTCTCATTTGCACGTTTTATAAATACTAAATAGGTAATCTTTTATCAACTTATCGTTGAAACACATTATACTGATTGTGAGTTTTCGTGACTCGAAAAGGGAATAGCACTTGTAGTATTTAAAGTCTACTCTCTTACTATTACTATCTCTTTCTTTCTCTCTTTTTTCTCTCTTTTTTTCTCTCTTTTCTTTCCTTCTCTTACTATTTGGAATCATAAATCTCAAGTTGCAGTCCATCTAACACGGACTAATAGAATTTTAAAGATCAATGGCAACCTGTTGCAATACCTACAAGGAATAATCCTTTCCGTTATTTTGAATTATTTCTTTCCAAGTTGGTAAGGTGGATAATAAAAAATTCAAGTTATTTTAAAGGATCACACTTTTCGTAGAAGTAATTTTGTATCAGCTGAATGTAAATATCTAATGTCAGTTAAAAATATATTATATAGGTTTATGTATGATGAAATACGATTATTTTAAATTTACAGTTAACGCGTACGGATACACGTAACTCGTACATTACGATTATGTCTCAAGGGATGGAAAGACTGAGGATGTATGAATGATACATTGTTGCACATTGCAACTAAAAAAAAAGATATAAAAAGAAAATAAACAAAAACACATGAACAAAAAAAGAAAGAGAGAGTGTGTGTGTGTATGCGAGAACCGAGAAAAGAAAACGAAAGGAACGAAAAGCCAGAGTCGCATCGCGTTTCTACCTTTTGAAATGTTTATTTTTTACCTTTTTCCTTTCTCACCTTCTGCTCATTGACGATTTTAATGAGGAAACGCCTAAAAGAAACGCCAAGCTAAATATGGAAATTTATTTAGGCAATCCAACAATGTATTCTAATTTTTCTTCTTTATTTTTTCATTTTATACGTATACATATATATATACTTCTTTATTATTTTATCTATTAGAATAGTCGAACCTAGTAAAGTTGAAAAGTTTTGAGCCTATCCTGGTAGAGTTAAAAAAACTAGACTAAATTTTAGGATCTTTCTTTCTCTCTCGTTCTTTCAAACTATTATGAAAAACAATTAAATAAATATCAACGAAAGAAATGATTGATCGCATTAATATCTCAAAGGCAAGTAATAGTATTGAACAAGCTATATTTAGGATCGTCTTTACGATGAGACGTAAAAATGGTCTCCAACTCGTAAAAGTACAACCGGATGAAATCACAATTGCTTAATGAATTTGCTGGGCTCGGAGTGAATTGGGGTCGGCTTGGCGCCATCTAACTGTCGTGGCATTAGCCCGTTACCTATTCCCACGAGAAGGTACAATGAAAATGTATTAGTGTGTGAGTCTATTCATTTATATGTGTACGTTTCTCAAAGAGTGAGAGAGAGAGAGAGAGAGAGAGAAAGACTATTAGACCAAATTCCCCTTAGAATTTGCATATATAACGCGATGCAGAGCAGCAAATCGTAGTGAGAGTGCTTGTAAGTGGCTACCTGTGAGTAGTTCAAACCTTAGGATTATTCGATTAATTTATTCATTGATCCAACTTCTAACAATCGTCTTCTTCTTTTTAACACTTTCTCTTCGATATGATTCTAATAAATGTGTTCATCTATGATCGAAATGTGTTACTTACAAGATTACATTATATTACCTAATAGAACTCACTTACATATCGTATAATTGATTCACTCTAGATAAAAAGGAAGAAAAAATAAAGATAAAAAAGAAATAATGAGAGTTTCATCAGATTGCCATGAAGGGTGAAGTAAAGAATCGTTAAGATCTTCTTAGACTCTTATCCCGTAAAAAAAACGAATGGAAAAATTCGTGAATGCGCGTAAAATAGCTAAAAATGTATAAATAGAGAGAAAGAGAGGAGAAAAGAGAGTTCCTTCGGTGCTACGCTTGATTTGCAAATTAACCCGAGAAAGGATTTTAAAAAGAAAGGGAAAAGTCGACTGATTTATTCGGTTCACCAGAAATTTATTTGGCTCCTTGCCAATTTATAGCGTGTCCGTAATAATACAGAGTTTCAGAAAATCGTGCTCGGTCTCTCATTCGGTACACGTAATACTTATACAAAATTCTTTACACCAAAAGCAATAATAAAGTTTCATCATAACTGAATAAATGTCAACTAGAAAGTGAAAAAGGCAAAATGTTACGCTTGAAAAAACAATTTTTATTATTTCTACGATATTGCACACACTTTCTTTTTCATTTTCTAATTGTTGCCATTAATAAATATTAAAAAACTTAGGATTTATGCTAGGTTTACTCAACTATCTAAATTATTATTTGATAGCAATGAAGAAATTTCAATCAACTTATAAGTATATATATGCAGGTATAAGGATGATCTTTATTTTGAGTACTTTAGAATTATATATTATGTTCTTAGAGTATCATATGGTTCGAAATAAACAAAAAAGAAAAATACCTTAATTTTCAAGTATTTACCTGAATTTTTATCTTTGCTGCAAAGCGATGTAGGTATCCCCATCGAAATAACCTAAACTAAATGACACAATGGTGATGCATCTCCTGTGAATGTAATAAAGCGGTATTAACGAAAATAATAAACTATAACAACTAATTCACAGAGATTATTATATTTTTTTGATAGATATTTTAATAGAATGTTCTAAAATTATATTTAATTTTTAGTGTATAAACATGTGTGTGCCTTCAGAAATGCAATTAAACATATATAATATTTAAAAAGGCAGCCAAAGAAAATCAAAAAGGTGTGATGTTAAATCCAACGATGATTACCTGTAACAAAAAGCAAACTATATTGGTCATACAGTCAAGTGATAT